>NC_081409.1:494840572-494956010 GCF_030272615.1 Cryptomeria japonica
CTTGGACTTCTAATTTGAATGCATTTCAATTAAACTATTATTGGAATATACCTCAAGGTTAACTAAACCTGATTTCTCAATTATTTTCAATTAATCCCAAAATGAGCTTTTTTGAGAATTCTCTATAAATTCAGTCTTCAGCTCTCATTTCAATTCACCCCAGAGATTTTTGAGAACACGCTTGGAGATTATTATCACTCTAATTTCACTCTGGAGTCATTGAATATCATTGTGCTTTCTAGATTATTTTCATTCATCATTGTTTGAATCCATATTTGCTTGAATCCATACTATTTGCATCCATCATTGCTTGAATTGATTATTGCTTAAAATTATTCATCCATTTTGCATCCATATAGTTAATATCATATAGATTAAATCCTTCATCTTGGTGTAGTCTAGTCACTAGTATTGCTTATTAAAATCTAAGAGCAATCTTATACTCACATCTTTTAGAAGGCAATTAGTCGCTTTGTTATGGTTTTTTACTTATTGATTACTGATTACTAACCATACATGTAATGACTTAATTGAAGTGTTGTGCTTGCAGCTATAGACCCTTTTCACACACACAGGTCTGACTAAAAAAAAAATTGTTTTCATGCAACTCACCATTGAAAACACCTCAGGAACCTTGAACATGCCTCTAGAATCGATCGGCATGGTTTTTTTATCATTAAACTGAGTTTTGCAACTTTTAGGCACTTGCACCACATTTTCGCATTTAATCCCAAAGATGTACTTTTCAAACTGGTCAAAACATCTTTCTGGACTTCGCAAACTGATAGGCATACTATCTGATATATAAGAATTCACTCTACCCAACTGTTTCTCAAAACAAATCCTGAGTGAAGAAATATTAACGGTCAAAGATGACCAAATGGCTCTATCAGCACAATGAACCTGATAAAACCAATGTGCAGGGGCCTCAAAATGCCTTTACTAAAAATATCAAATGATCTCTGTAGACCTCCAAAGCCAGGGCATAGGTACCTTGAAGTACAGAGAAAACCTTGGAATGCTCAGTTCGACCAGGAAGCTGATAGGGTGCAAATAGTGTGCTCATAAAAATAGCAACTTTAACTGATGCAACCATGAAAGTGCAAAACACTGAATAAAGTGGCTCAAGAAATCATCTTGGAAAACCGATCAAACGGATTCATAAAGACCTGAAAATTTGCATGGAAGTACACTTAAATGCATAGAATTCAGTGCACTTTGAATTTTAACATGATGATCAACTAGTCAGAAGTTATAGGAGCTTGAAGTAGGCTACTTAATAAAATATGCATTTGCACCTATGATGCACTTTCAGCTCACCCCTTGAAATGGGTACTTGATAAACTGATCCAAACTGAAAACTGAAAGTTGCAAAACACTTCATAGGCCAAATGAAAGGTGTAGGACACATTTCAAAGCTTTACCTCTTCATGATTGACTGGCTCTATTTTACATTCCCTCAAAGTAGGCCTATTAGGTTGATTCATTAGGTGGTCATTTGAAAGTGCAGATGCAAAAATTTGAAATGGGCCTCTCAAATTCACCAAATTTAATGAGTCCCAATAGGGTCTGCACATGTAGAAAGGCCAACTGCCTATAGCACACTGCCTAAATGGGATTAGGAATAACTATTATAGGATGGTTAAATCCTAGAATAATGTACTGCTCAAAATAGCATCTCCAAAGTTGGATTCATTACCAGTTAAGCTCTGATAAACACCTTCAAACCTTCCTTGAACCTTCTCTATGGTCTTCTCATATGATATTCAATATTCGCACATACCATGTTACAATACCATACCATAACCATATCCTTGTCTCTCATCTCACAAATGAGATCTTACATATATACTATAAACGTCTAAAAATGGTCAATGCTTGCGGAGTCATACTTTAACATTTGTGCATTGCCTTATTTTAGGGTTCTTGCGTCGCATTAACATTTCTTCTATGTTGCGCACTTGGTCTTTATCATTTGTGAGCATCAAGTCCTTTTTCTACATTCCTCATTTTTCTCGCTTTTGAATTTGGTCTTGTCGATAACAATCTTTAGTCATGATTTTGGTCGATCTTATCCTGTCGCATCAATGTGCGTGCTCATTTGTCATATTTTGACATCTTCAATTTGATTTCATTTTGGACATCGTCAATCCTTGATAGAATTAGGGTATTGTCCTCTTGACAATCTTGTTATCTTGTGATCGATTCGTCATCAATTCTTGTCCTCTTGTCAATCTCGTCAATTTTGCGATCGATTTGTCATCAATCGTTGTCCTTTTCAATCTTGTCATTTTGCGATCGATTCGTCATCAATCCTTGTCCTCTTGTCAGTCTTGTCATTTTGTGATCGATTTTTCATTGATCATTGTCCTTTTCAATCATGTCAATTTGGATCAATTAGTCATTGTTCCTTGTCAATTGGCGCCTATCAATTTGATCTCATGTTAATTTGGATCAATTTGTCATTGTTCCTCGTCGATTGGCGCATTTATCAATCAAATCACTTATCAGTATTGGTCCTTTGTCAGTCATGTTGAGCACTATTTTTGAAAATAAAAATAAAAAAATAATATATGTTTCCATAAGCATGAAGGCTAATGGATATTTCAGCCAGTAAACTGTATCGAGCACTGCAGGAGAAGTTTCATCGAAAGAGCATTTTCATCGACACAGGGCATATAAAGCATTAAGCAAAGGTATTTCGGCAAAAACTTACCTTCGATGAACGCAAGAAACCGCTCATCGATACTCCAAGTTTCATCGAAAAGGTAAAAGCAAAAAGCGAAAAAGGCAAAAGGTGATTTCGAAGGAATGTCGTTACCGAAGAAACTCAAGAGACATTCATCGAAATGCAAGTTTCATCGATGAACGTGGTGTTGAACAAAAGAAAAGTTGTTTCATCGATAAAAAAGGATATCGATGAAAAGGGGATATCGATGAACACTCATAAGCCCTCACCGAAGAAAGAAACTCATCGAAAGTATGGCATCGATGAAACTCACGAGCAACTTGTCGAAAAAGGGGTCTATCGATGAAAAGGTGATTTCGATGAGTCTTAAAAGTGGCTTCTCGACATGAGCCATTCACCGAAACAGTTGTATCAAAGAAAATGAGCTTTCGATGGAAAGTTTGAACACTCGGCCGAAGACAAGGGTTTCATCGATAACTTGAAACGCGCGCACTTTGAGTGAACTGTACTTCCCGCGAAAGAATTAAAGGCCCAACTGAAAAATGTCACATCTGCAATTAAGTTTAAACACTTGAGTAGCCGTTATGGATGCAGAACATTAACTATGCACAAGTTGCCCATACAATCACAGTTGAACTGAGTAAATTCTCGCAAGAATCAGATCGATGCTGAGAGATTGGAAGCTGTGAAGAACTTGCAGAGACTTGCAAACGATAACCAGAAGGGTTGAGCAGTCTACCAAGTAAGTGTTGTCTCTCTTATTTACTGTAACTATGGAACCTTCGTCTTCTTCTTCTAAGAGGAGTAGGAAAGGAAAAGAGTTAAACCCTGAAGAGAAGCCCAAGAGATAGAAGAAAGAAGGGAGAGCTTTGACTCAGGACTTATTAGACCAGTGTCCATTGTCTAGTGTAAGGTCCAAAAAGATTAAAAGTGAAGAAGAAGGATTAGAGGACAGATTTGAAAATCTAGGAGACATTTGGACTGAGATAAGAGGGCATGAGTTATTTTTGTTTGGTTATAAAAGAAGGGATGCACCTGAACCCATTAGTAATCTATGGAAGAGGAACTTAGGCAAATTAGTAGTTCCAAATGTGTTTGTAGACGTAGAATTAATGAAAGCTCTGGTAGATTGCTACAACCCAAGAACTAAAAACATATGTGATTACAGAGGGAATACATTAGTAGTAATCAACAAGCAGACTATTGATATGGTTTTTGATCTAGACTGGGAAGTCGAGGAGAGCATCGATATGAAGAAACTTTCACAGGAATTCTTTAGTTTGGAAAATATCTACAGGACTTGGAGGCTACCTGTCCACAGGCCAAAAGTGGGTGGGTCATTTGTTCAGTTTGGCAAAGATGACAAGGTGCCATTTGATGTCAACCACTTCCATCCATATTTCAAATATACGTATTATGCTGCAGCCCAAGTACTAGGCCTAGAGGCTCATCCACTCATGGATATTGGGGTTATGGTTCTGTGTGCTGATATTCAATCAAAAGACCCTAGGTCATTTGATTTTGCTACTTATGTTGCGGATGCCTTGAATCATGGGCTGGAAAAATTGAAAGGAGACCTTGTGAATGTTCACTTTTCATTATACTCCATGCTAATGCATATTCTTCTCTATTGTGGACAAGAAATTAACTTCTGGCCAGATGAGTTCAGCATTAGGTCTTATGATAAGAATGGTCTGAAGAAGCCGGTTTAGTTGTGGGTATCAGCATGGGACCAGAGGTTTATAAACAACCAATATTGGCATTTTCAAAAATACTTTGTGAAACCTCTCAGTGCAGCTTTTGGACAACACAGGGATTATACTTTGTCCCCTGAAATCAAGAGGTTCCTCAGGCCAAAGGATTTCTCTCCAGAGTCACAGATTGAACATAATTGGGGTGATTGGTATTGCCATGATAATCATACAGAGATAAGGGTATTTGGATATGAAGGGCAACCCCACATGCTTCCAATTACAGTGCCAAATAGAGTGGCTAGCTTGGAGATTATAAGGCAATTGTCTATTGCCAGTGCGAAACATTTAACTGATTTTGGTAAACAATCTATTGTTCCAGGTTTATTAGTTTTCTCTGATTTCATTGTCAAAAGTTCAAAGAGTTATCATTTATTACAGAATAAATTAAATTACTATGGCATGACTCTGGGTGAGCCTAGGGAGAATTTTGATCCCGAAGGATATATACGAGCTACCAGAGCCTCACAGAAACTCAAAGCTAGGATACATATGGCCAAAATGCCAAATGACCTAATTAAGAACCTTGAGCGAGAGGAGGCCAAAGCTTTAAAAGGAAAGAGTGAGTTAGTCTGGGAGGCCTACAAATGGAAAAGGGCAAGGGGAATGATAGATGGAGACCTAATTGGAAATCTCCAAGATCCTCTGGAAGTAGCTAAAAGGCTGCTTCAACATGAAGCTGAAATTATGCACAGAGTTCCTTCACAATTCCTTCACTTCATTAATACTGAGAAGGACAGTCAGCCCCTAGCTCACATGTCACCGAAATCAACTGCCAGTAGTATCCCACCTGATTCTCCTAGAGAGGATTATCCTCCTGGTTTCGAAACAGAAATGAACATGGACACAGGAGAAATCAACATCAAGGATGTTGTTGACATAAGAATGACTGAGCATGAGGACTTCGTTGCTGATGATGGATTCACCTCCTCTAGGGAATTCCTTTCATTTTTATATCAATACAAAGGGGCTCATGTCAAACGAAGTATGGCTGGAAAACCAGAGGAGAAACAGATGAAGAGATTACAGGATGAAATTGATGTCCTCATGAAAGACATGACTCCTGAAAAGGGGAGGAAATTATTAAAAGAGGCCGGTGTGATCATCTTCTTTGGTTGGGATATCAACTCAGCACTCTTATTTGATGGCTTTTTGAAAAAACAAGATTTGAATCAACAGGTGTTGCCCCAGGAGGTAGATAAACTGTTCCTAGGCTCTGCATATGATCCAGACAAAAAACCTCTCCTACAGTGGGCACTATATCCAAAGGGGAAGAGGCCAATCATTGTGGATATAGAAGAAACCTTTGGACATCTCATGGTTCATCAGGTTGGAAAAACTGATCCTAGGGTCACTGCAAAGCTCAACCTGGATGTTGCAAGATTGAACTTGGACTAGACAGAGTTTTTGGTCAGAGAGAACGTTACATACAAGGGATTATATGAAAAATCCAAGGAGGAAAATCAGAAGCTGCAAGCAAAGGTATTGCAATTAGAGACGGGGACTCCTATCAGCGAATACACCTCATACCCCGCAGGACGCAGCTTGGATGACGTCTCTGATGCTCTGTACTTGAAATATCAGGCAGAAAAAGCCAATAAACGTGCAGACAATGTCCAACAAAAGATGGACAAATTGGTCAACGACATTGTAGGACATCGGTTTAACACCATGCTCTTACAGGTCGAACCGTATTGGATAGTTTACAATGGAACGATAAAAGCGCTAACAGAGCATGAACGGTTAAGAGCACGATTGCAGGGAGTGCTAAGCAATGTCGATACCATGACACCAGAAGAAAAGACTGAGGGCGATGCGTATATGGACAATCATGTCAAACTCGAAGATATGCTGAGAAGAGATTTAAAAGAATTAGATGATGAAAAACCCGTTGGAATGCCCTCCGTCTACAAGGAAGGAGAGGTAATAACCTTGGAGGATTTGTGAAAAGAACTTATCAGCATCAAGGATTGGGCCTTGTCAGAAATTGATCGGAGTAAGGATATGGCCCCTACTGTCAACCAGATAATATTCAAGTATCTGACGCTGGGGGATGAATTGAAAAAGCAAACGCCTCGAATCAAAACATTTAAAGACGATGAGTACATTCATCATTTAGGGCTTTTGAATCTCTTTTTACTTAAGTTTAGAAATGTTCAAGTTAATGATTAATTTTGTAAAGGGTCGTGTCTCTTCGTGAAGAGCTTTCATCCTCATATATATATGAGAATGATTTTTGTAATGTAGGGGATAGATATTAGATAGGATTAAGAGCGAAAGACCGACAGCCTGTAAGTCTTCTGTGTACGAACTTCAAGGGAATACAAATCTTGATCAATTGTTTCCCTGCATATGTGTTGTGGATTATTTCATTTTCTTTTGGCAATCGTCTGTGATATTGTCTGATAAAGATAAGGTTATTCATGTTCTTAAGATCAAATCTATGCTTTATGTTATAATGTTGCAACAAAAGTTTTGCTTGCGGATTATAATTGTTCCTTGCAAAGCTTAATTGACTGGTCCCTTAAGGGTAGGGTTAAATTCACTCAATCAGCATATAATATAAGCATTCATTTGGTTTTAAATAGTAACTGACAGGTTCATAAGGGATGAATTAAAAACTGTCTCACAGATTCGCACCATAAGTCCTGAAGAAAATTGTAATGACTCTGCAACCCAATTAATGAAGAAGGCACTGGCTAAATTACAAATTACCCTCATCATTTCTTCATTTTGACAGCTATAGAAGTAATTAAGAAACACAAAGCAAACAATTATCATAACAACAATCTTGAACTCGTCTGCTATATCTCCATTCAAGGAACTCATGCCATTTCAAGATCAGGAGATATCAGATTAGGATAACATATCTGCTATAAAAAGCACTGTTTATTGGAGACATTCAGTGAATAGGTATACCCGCCTTGGTCCTGCAAAGCCTAAAGTGAGAGAGTAAGCAACCAAACAGGTTCACTCTACATGTTGGCCAAGTCAATTGGAGGGTTTGACCATAGGGACTGGCATTTCCTTAGAACCTATCCAATCTGTTGATTTGAGACCCAACAGATTGGCGACTCTGCTGGGGAAGAATTATAAAGACTCTACTGTGGGAGAGAATTCAGAAGAAAAAATAACACATATCCTCTAGGAAAGAGGTGGCGACTCTGAAATAAGAATTTCAATGCACGGAACAAGATCGGTTGCAAAGGGACAATCTTTATCCCAATTAGATTTCCCTCAACGAAGGAACAAAAATAAAGAACCCATGAATGATTCCATGAGAGAAAGATACAACCAGTATAAACATGAAAGTAGCCAACATTCGCCCTTAAAGGAACAAGAATAGAACAACAACTTCAAGCCCGGTGAATGAAGATTTGGTTGCAGCATATAAAGCTGAAAAGGGGCGATGCCGAATTCCCCCTAGTTTTGAAAATCATGAAGCACGGTCCAGACAATACACACCACCTCTATCAGGATCAAGTATGGCAGACCCTGCAGATAGATTCATAGATTTAACTAGACAAATGATGGAGGCAACTGCTGAGATGAGAGATTCAGGAAGGACTCAGGAATGTTTGGAGCTGTGTGCCAAGTTGGGCATAAATGTTGGTGAGGATGACTTTAATAAAGATGTAAACAACTACAAGAAAACATATGCTCAGGGAGTGGGTAAAACAAAGAGTAATGATTTCAAAGCTTATGAGAATCCTCTGTTTGGTAACAAGAGGGATGATCATGTGCAATCAGGTGCACCACCAGTCTAGCAAAACTTACATACAGGCTTCATCCCTCATAATCAGTATCCACCCCCTGGTCAATTTTATAACCAACATCCACCCCCTAATCAGTTTCAGTATCAACACCAGAATCAATACCCTCCTCCTTATCAAAACCGAATGCCCTTGTATGGTAATATGAACCAGAACTTTGTGAATCCTCATGGAGGGCATGGACTAATAAATATGGAACAAATGAGGCAGTTTGATTTTTCGGGAATGATGGTGTATCCATATCCCATCCCAAATGAAATCAGGACAGCAATACCAAAGTTCACAGGAAGTAATGCAGTTTCAGGTGAGGCTCATTGCAAAGCCTTTGATGCAGTAATTGAGGATTTTGGTTTGCCATATGAGGATGTCAAGATCAGGTTGTTTATGCAGTCATTAATAGAAGATGCGAGAGATTGGTTTAGAACGTTGCCTGATGCATCCATTAGAAATCTTGCAGAATTCAAAGAATTGTTCCTGGAGCAGTATGGAGACCATAATAGTCCTGAGTTTGCTTTGCATGAAATCATCAGCATTAAGAAAGAGCAAAATGAATCAGTAATTGACTTTAACAAAAGATTCAATAGGGTTCTGAACAAAATCCCTAATAGGATGAAACCAGTACCTGAAGTGAGCATTCTGTATTATATCAATGCTTATGACAGCAAAACAAACTATGAGTTGAGAACTAGAAACCCAAGAGATCTCCGAGATGTTATGAAAGATGTCATTGTTATAGAGAACAATAGAAAGGCTGCTGGTAAGGTTGGAAAAAGAGAGGATGCAAGATTGTACAATCCTAAAGCACCCAAGGCCAATAGGGATGAAGATAAGCTTGACAAAGTTTTAAATGCCCTGAAAGATTTATCTGTAAGAGTAAACAAAATAGAGAAGCAGCAATACTACCGTCCTGAGAGACCTAGACTACATGACATGCCTTATAACACCACATGGAAGGATGGAAAACCAGTAGATAGGAACCACAGAGACAATCAACAAATTCCAGATCCTCTAAAAAGAACAATAAATTATACTCAAGATGAAGATATGTGGTGTTATGCTTGCAATATGCCACATGCTTCTTCTTTGTGTGCAGTAGTAAAAGGATTGCAAGAGGAAGAGGATAGCTATGAAGAACATGTGGATGATTCAACTATTAATATGATATCATTTAGTCAGGAAGGAAGGTCAGATTCTATCAATATTGATCAGTGCTCTGTTTTACCTGTGACCACCAGCAAAAATGAAAGTGTCAAACTCAGAGTCCCTATTGAAGAAGAGAAAAGAAAAATTACAGCTTATGCTGTTGCACAAGCAAAAAGGACTTATGACTTAAGAAACAAGATGGTGAATCCAGAACAAGGTAAGATTGCTAGTCTTTTCATGAAAGAAAACGATGAAGCACTCAAGTGAATGAATAAGGCAACTAAGACTAAGCAAGATGGTAATCAGGGTCCTGATGTTCAAAAGAAAGAAACGGTAAAAATTCTTTCATCACAGCAATCTACCTCGTTTGATATCTCAGCTGCACTAATGCAATTAAAAGTCTCTGTCCCATTGATGGAAATCATGAGGTTTCCTGAATATAGGGAAAAAACTTTGGAGATGATTTCAGGTGTCCAAGAAGGAAAGGTTAATGAACAGAAACAAGAAGTCCCAACAGGTGACAGTAACGAACAAATGGCTCCAGTTATATACTTAGGGTCCACTATAACTAAAAACCCAACACAAGTAGACCCATTTTACCTCACTTTGGTGATAAACAACAAAAGGGTAAAGAATTGTATGATTGATTCAGGAGCAGCCATAAATGTTATGCCTGTTGGGGTAATGAAAGAACTAGGATTGGAAGTTGATACTACTTTTGGGAAATGCTATGCCATGGACAATAGATCAGTCCCAGTGATTGGTATCATGAAGGATGCAGAGTTCAGATTAGCAGCCTGTCCAAAGGAATCATATAAAACAGACATTACAGTAGTAGATGTTCCACCCAACTATGGAATGTTGTTGTCCAGACAATGGTCGAATATGATCGGTGGATATGTGCAGCTGGATTTGTCATATGCTACAATTCCAATAAATGGACAGGAGGTAAAAATTGACAGGGAACCTCGGTCTACATATATCATAGAAGACATGGAGGAAACAGTAAACCAAGTATGTTTTTTACAAACTGATATGGATAATTTCTAGGTATAGTTAACAAGACCTAAATCTAAAGAGTGGATCCCCATTGAGTCATGTTTAACTGAAATCGATGGTCAGATATGGAAAATGTTCTTTGATGGGTCTTGTAGCAAAGAAGGGAGTGGGGCTGGAATCCTTTTTATTTCACCTACAAGAGAAACTTACAAATATTCTTTCAAGTTGTTATTTGAATGTACAAACAACATTGCTGAATATGAAGCCCTACTCACTGGTCTTAACATAGCAGTCAAACATGGAATCAAATTGCTAAGTGTCTTTGGTGATTCAAAATTAATAGTCTCACAAGTAAAGGAAAGATATGCCTCAAAACATTTGAGACTGAAACAATATAGGAATGCTGTGTGGGATACCATGGAGCTTTTTGATGCTTTTCAGATAACTTGGATAGATAGGTCAAAGAACATCATGGCAGATTTTTTAGCGAATATTGCATTAAAAGGCAATGATATAACACTGACTGGGATATCTGAAGTAGAAATAAAAGTAAGACCATCTGTTCCTGACAACTTGTATAATTGGCAAGTGTTTCAAGATGATGCAGATCTGTTGAACTTCCTACAGTGTATTGATCATTACCAGACTCAAGCTATAAATTTTAATGATTTTGTGGAAAAGGCTGAAGGTAAGGAGACCTTATTTGGACATGAAATTATACAACTGAAGTCAAATAAATTACCAAGAGGCCTGGTAGCATTAGAGAGAACTTTTAATGCTCAAGATGTGATTGAAACCAAAGGGTCGGCTGTTAAAGAAAGTGATGTTGAACAAATCAATCTAGGAAATGAAGAAGCCCCCAAGAATGTTTTTATTGGGAAAAAATTGACTCCTTCTATGAGGCAACAATTGATAATTTTGTTAAAAAGATATAAACATGTGTTTGCATGGTCTTATGAGGATCTCAAAGCTTACAAGGAAGATCTCTTTCAACATGAGATACCACTTAAACCAGAAGCAAAACCATTCAGACAAAAGCAGAGACCTATTAATCCTACATTGCTACCAAAAATGAGGGAAGAAATTATAAAGATGAAAGACGCAGGAATAATTGAGCCATACAGATACTCCACATGGGTTTCTAACTTGGTACCAGTCAGGAAGAAAAATGGGGATATTAGATTATGTGTAGACTTTAGGAATTTAAACATATCGTCTCTAAAGGATAACTATCCATTGCCAAATATGGATAACATGCTGCAGAAGGTATCAGGGTGTGAGTTGTTGTCCATGATGGATGGATTTTCAGGTTACAATCAAGTGAAAGTTAGAGAAACTGAAAAATATAAGACAGCCTTCACAACTCCATGGGGCACTTATGTCTATGCACGAATGCCATTTGGATTGACCAATGCTGGAGCTACTTTTCAAAGGGCAATGGATGTGGCTTTTGCAGAATTGATTGATATAATCATGGTAGTATACCAAGATGATCTGACTGCATACTCGAAGAAAGCTGATGATCACTGTGAACACCTTGAGAAGATATTTAAAAGAGCCTTAGAATATGGAATTTCCTTGAATCCCAAGAAATGTCACTTTGGTGTTGAAGAGGGAAAACTACTTGGACACATAGTATCCAAGGAGGGGGTGAGAATTGACCCTGAAAGAGTAGCAGCTATTAATGAGGTTCCCATCCCCCGAACTATCAAAGCCATTCAATCATTTTTGGGACAAATTAATTTTGTGAGAAGGTTCATTTTGAATTTTGCAGACATAGTGAAACCTATAGTAAGGATGTTGAAGAAAGAGGCAAAAATTGACTGGACTGAAGAGGCAATTGATTCCTTTGTGGCTATCAAAAGAGCAATTTTTGAGGCACCAGTATTAATTTCCCCAGATTTTGGCAAACCATTCATAATATTTTCATTTGCCTCTTGTCACACTATAGCAGCAGTATTGTTACAGAAAAATTCAGAGGGATATGAGCAACCCATTGCATACTTTAGCAAATCTTTAAGCCCTTCGGAAGTAAAGTATGAAATAAATGAAAAGCAGGCCTATGCTCTGGTCAAAGCAGTAAAACAATTCAGGCCATACTTAGTAGGGGCCGAAGTTATTGCTTATGTCCCCAATGCAGCAGTAAAAGATATCTTCAGACAAACTGAGGTCATAGGCAAAAGATGCAAATGGATCAACCAGATACAGGAATTTAACATTGAGTTGAGAATTTCACAGGTTATCAAAGGACAAGGGTTGGCCAAACTCATGACAGGAACCGAAATTGAAGAGTCTGATGTAAATCAGGTTGGATGGGAAGAAGCTAACTTCAGTATTGAAAGAACAGCATGGTATACTAATATTGTATACTACCTTAAGCACTTGAAATGTCCAGAAGGCATGACTGATAATCAAAAGAGAGCTTTGAAGCTAAGATCAGCAAGATATGTGATTATCAATGGGGATTTATATTGGAAAAATAGAGATGGGATATTGTTGTTATGTCTAGATAACTACCAAGCAGACAAAGTCCTTCATGAGATGCATGATGGGGTCTGTGGTGGCCATTTCTCAGCTAAGACTACAGCACATAAAATATTGAGAGCTGGATATTATTGGCCATATGTCTTCAATGATTCCTATAGATATGTCAGAAAATGCGAAGCTTGTCAAAAGTTCTCAAGCAAAACAAAGTATCAATGGTCACTCCCGTTGAGACCAATGTTGACTAAGGAACCATTCCAACAATGGGGAATAGACTTTATAGGGGAAATATCAGAAAAATCCAGTGGAGGACACAGATGGATATTGGTTGCTACAGATTATTTTACCAAATGGGTGGAGGCAATACCTACCAAACAGGCCACTAGCAAGGTGGTGATAAAATTCTTAATGGAGAACATTATTACTAGATTTGGTGTTCCTGCAAGAATCATCTCAGATAATGGCATGTCTTTTAGATCAGAGGAATTCAACACTTTTTGTGAAGAATATGGCATTAAGATATCACATTCTTCTCCTTACCACCCCCAGGGGAATGGGCAAGCTGAATCAAGCAACAAGAATATCCTAAAGATCATTAAAAGGATGTTGGGACAGAACAAAAAAGCATGGGACTCAAAGTTGAATCTTGCATTATGGGCAGATAGGATAACTGTGAAAAAATCCACAGGAAAGTCTCCGTTTGAATTAGTTTATGGCATAAGGGCCAGACTACCTTTGGATAATCTCTTGCCTGTACATAGATTTATGATTCAAGAAGAGATAGATGTTGAAGATCCATCACAAGAAAGGATAATGCAGCTAGTAGAACTTGATGAAGTCAGGGCAGAAGCTCAGAGGCAAAATATCAGGATTCAAAATCAAATGAAGAGGTTGTATGACAAGAGGACATCAAACAGGAAATTTTGTGTAGGTGACTGGGTTTTAATGTGGAATGCCAGGAGTCAGGATAAAGGCAAGCATGGTAAATTTGAAGCCTTGTGGATCGGCCCATATGTGATCATAGACAAATAGGGGGAGGATTCTTATTTGCTTCAAAACGCGACAGGGGAGGTCCAAGAATTGCCAGTACATGGGCAATTCTTGAAGAGCTTCTTTTCTTGAATGTTCTATATCATATGTACAGTAGATTAGGGTCCATTTCCATTGTAAATACCATCATGTGTTTGCGCTAATCAGAGATTCTGGATTCTTGAAGGCATAATTCAATATGCCTCCATCCTCAGTCAGAGCTGCTGTTGAGCACTATTTTTGAAAATAAAAATAAAAAAATAATATATGTTTCCATAAGCATGAAGGCTAATGGATATTTTGGCCAGTAAACTGTATCGAGCACTGCAGGAGAAGTTTCATCGAAAGAGCGTTTTCATCGACACAGGGCATATAAAGCATTAAGCAAAGGTATTTCGGCAAAACCTTACCTTCGATGAACGCAAGAAACCGCTCATCGATACTCCAAGTTTCATCGAAAAGGTAAAAGCAAAAAGCGAAAAAGGCAAAAGGTGATTTCGAAGGAATGTCGTTACCGAAGAAACTCAAGAGACATTCATCGAAATGCAAGTTTCATCGATGAACGTGGTGTCGAACAAAAGAAAAGCTGTTTCATCGATAAAAAAGGATATCGATGAAAAGGGGATATCGATGAACACTCATAAGCCCTCACCGAAGAAAGAAACTCATCGAAAGTATGGCATCGATGAAACTCACGAGCAACTTGTCGAAAAAGGGGTCTATCGATGAAAAGGTGATTTCGATGAGTCTTAAAAGTGGCTTCTCGACATGAGCCATTCACCGAAACAGTTGTATCAAAGAAAATGAGCTTTCGATGGAAAGTTTGAACACTCGGCCGAAGACAAGGGTTTCATCGATAACTTGAAACGCGCGCACTTTGAGTGAACTGTACTTCCCACGAAAGAATTAAAGGCCCAACTGAAAAATGTCACATCTGCAATTAAGTTTAAACACTTGAGTAGCCGTTATGGATGCAGAACATTAACTATGCACAAGTTGCCCATACAATCACAGTTGAACTGAGTAAATTCTCGCAAGAATCAGATCGATGCTGAGAGATTGGAAGCTGTGAAGAACTTGCAGAGACTTGCAAACGATAACCAGAAGGGTTGAGCAGTCTACCAAGTAAGTGTTGTCTCTCTTATTTACTGTAACTATGGAACCTTCGTCTTCTTCTTCTAAGAGGAGTAGGAAAGGAAAAGAGTTAAACCCTGAAGAGAAGCCCAAGAGATAGAAGAAAGAAGGGAGAGCTTTGACTCAGGACTTATTAGACCAGTGTCCATTATCTAGTGTAAGGTCCAAAAAGATTAAAAGTGAAGAAGAAGGATTAGAGGACAGATTTGAAAATCTAGGAGACATTTGGACTGAGATAAGAGGGCATGAGTTATTTTTGTTTGGTTATAAAAGAAGGGATGCACCTGAACCCATTAGTAATCTATGGAAGAGGAACTTAGGCAAATTAGTAGTTCCAAATGTGTTTGTAGACGTAGAATTAATGAAAGCTCTGGTAGATTGCTACAACCCGAGAACTAAAAACATATGTGATTACAGAGGGAATACATTAGTAGTAATCAACAAGCAGACTATTGATATGGTTTTTGATCTAGACTGGGAAGTCGAGGAGAGCATCGATATGAAGAAACTTTCACAGGAATTCTTTAGTTTGGAAAATATCTACAGGACTTGGAGGCTACCTGTCCATAGGCCAAAAGTGGGTGGGTCATTTGTTCAGTTTGGCAAAGATGACAAGGTGCCATTTGATGTCAACCACTTCCATCCATATTTCAAATATACGTATTATGCTGCAGCCCAAGTACTAGGCCTAGAGGCTCATCCACTCATGGATATTGGGGTTATGGTTCTGTGTGCTGATATTCAATCAAAAGACCCTAGGTCATTTGATTTTGCTACTTATGTTGCGGATGCCTTGAATCATGGGCTGGAAAAATTGAAAGGAGACCTTGTGAATGTTCACTTTTCATTATACTCCATGCTAATGCATATTCTTCTCTATTGTGGACAAGAAATTAACTTCTGGCCAGATGAGTTCAGCATTAGGTCTTATGATAAGAATGGTCTGAAGAAGCCGGTTTAGTTGTGGGTATCAGCATGGGACCAGAGGTTTATAAACAACCAATATTGGCATTTTCAAGAATACTTTGTGAAACCTCTCAGTGCAGCTTTTGGACAACACAGGGATTATACTTTGTCCCCTGAAATCAAGAGGTTCCTCAGGCCAAAGGATTTCTCTCTAGAGTCACAGATTGAACATAATTGGGGTGATTGGTATTGCCATGATAATCACACAGAGATAAGGGTATTTGGATATGAAGGGCAACCCCACATGCTTCCAATTACAGTGCCAAACAGAGTGGCTAGCTTGGAGATTATAAGGCAATTGTCTATTGCCAGTGCAAAACATTTAACTGATTTTGGTAAACAATCTATTGTTCCAGGTTTATTAGTTTTCTCTGATTTCATTGTCAAAAGTTCAAAGAGTTATCATTTATTATAGAATAAATTAAATTACTATGGCATGACTCTGGGTGAGCCTAGGGAGAATTTTGATCCCGAAGGATATATACGAGCTGCCAGAGCCTCACAGAAACTCAAAGCTGGGATACATATGGCCAAAATGCCAGATGACCTAATTAAGAACCTTGAGCGAGAGGAGGCCAAAGCTTTAAAAGGAAAGAGTGAGTTAGTCTGGGAGACCTACAAATGGAAAAGGGCAAGGGGAATGATAGATGGAGACCTAATTGGAAATCTCCAAGATCCTCTGGAAGTAGCTAAAAGGCTGCTTCAACATGAAGCTGAAATTATGCACAGAGTTCCTTCACAATTCCTTCACTTCATTAATACTGAGAAGGATAGTCAGCCCCTAGCTCACATGTCACCGAAATCAACTGCCAGTAGTATCCCACCTGATTCTCCTAGAGAGGATTATCCTCCTGGTTTCGAAACAGAAATGAACATGGACACAGGAGAAATCAACATCAAGGATGTTGTTGACATAAGAATGACTGAGCATGAGGACTTCGTTGCTGATGATGGATTCGCCTCCTCTAGGGAATTCCTTTCATTTTTATATCAATACAAAGGGGCTCATGTCAAATGAAGCATGGCTGGAAAACCAGAGGAGGAACAGATGAAGAGATTACAGGATGAAATTGATGTCCTCATGAAAGACATGACTCCTGAAAAGGGGAGGAAATTATTAAAAGAGGCCGGTGTGATCATCTTCTCTGGTTGGGATATCAACTCAGCACTCTTATTTGATGGCTTTTTGAAAAAACAAGATTTGAATCAATAGGTGTTGCCCCAGGAGGTAGATAAACTGTTCCTAGGCTCTGCATATGATCCAGACAAAAAACCTCTCCTACAGTGGGCACTATATCCAAAGGGGAAGAGGCCAATCATTGTGGATATAGAAGAAACCTTTGGACATCTCATGGTTCATCAGGTTGGAAAGACTGATCCTAGGGTCACTGCAAAGCTCAACCTGGATGTTGCAAGATTGAACTTGGACCAGACAGAGTTTTTGGTCAGAGAGAACGTTACATACAAGGGACTATATGAAAAATCCAAGGAGGAAAATCAGAAGCTGCAAGCAAAGGTATTGCAATTAGAGACGGGGACTCCTATCAGCGAATACATCTTATACCCCATAGGACGCAGCTTGGATGACGTCTCTGATGCTCTGTACTGGAAATATCAGGTAGAAAAAGCCAATAAACGCGCAGACAATGTCCAAAAAAAGATGGACAAATTGGTCAACGACATTGTAGGACATCGGTTTAACACCATGCTCTTATAGGTCGAACCGTATTGGACAGTTTACAATGGAACGATAAAAGCGCTAACAGAGCATGAACGGTTAAGAGCACGATTGCAGGGAGTGCTAAGCAATGTCGATACCATGACACCAGAAGAAAAGACTGAGGGCGATGCGTATATGGACAATCATGTCAAACTCGAAGATATGCTGAGAAGAGATTTAAAAGAATTAGATGATGAAAAACCCGTTGGAATGCCCTCCTTCTACAAGGAAGGAGAGGTAATAACCTTGGAGGATTTGCGAAAACAACTTATCAGCGTCAAGGATTGGGCCTTGTCAGAAATTGATCGGAGTAAGGATATGGCCCCTACCGTCAACCAGATAATATTCAAGTATCTGACGCTGGGGGATGAATTGAAAAAGCAAACGCCTTGAATCAAAACATTTAAAGACGATGATTACATTCATTATTTGGGGCTTTTGAATCTCTTTTTACTTAAGTTTAGAAATGTTCAAGTTAATGATTAATTTTGTAAAGGGTCGTGTCTCTTCGTGAAGAGCTTTCATCCTCATATATATATGAGAATGATTTTTGTAATGTAGGGGATAGATATTAGATAGGATTAAGAGTGAAAGACCGACAGCCTGTAAGTCTTCTGTGTACGAACTTCAAGGGAATACAAATCTTGATCAATTGTTTCCCTGCATATGTGTTGTGGATTATTTCATTTTCTTTTGGCAATCGTCTGTGATATTGTCTGATAAAGATAAGGTTATTCATGTTCTTAAGATCAAATCTATGCTTTATGTTATAATGTTGCAACAAAAGTTTTGCTTGCGGATTATAATTGTTCCTTGCAAAGCTTAATTGACTGGTCCCTTAAGGGTAGGGTTAAATTCACTCAATCAGCATATAATATAAGCATTCATTTGGTTTTAAATAGTAACTGACAGGTTCATAAGGGATGAATTAAAAACTGTCTCACAGATTCGCACCATAAGTCCTGAAGAAAATTGTAATGACTCTGCAACCCAATTAACGAAGAAGGCACTGGCTAAATTACAAATTACCCTCATCATTTCTTCATTTTGACAGCTATAGAAGTAATTAAGAAACACAAAGCAAACAATTATCATAACAACAATCTTGAACTCGTCTGCTATATCTCCATTCAAGGAACTCATGCCATTTCAAGATCAGGAGATATCAGATTAGGATAACATATCTGCTATAAAAAGCACTGTTTATTGGAGACATTCAGTGATAGGTATACCCGCCTTGGTCCTGCAGAGCCTAAAGTGAGAGAGTAAGCAACCAAACAGGTTCACTCTACATGTTGGCCAAGTCAATTGGAGGGTTTGACCATAGGGACTGGCATTTCCTTAGAACCTATCCAATCTGTTGATTTGAGACCCAACAAGTCATAATCATGATCAAATCGAATCGATATCAATTATCTTTTGTCAAGACCTAATTGTTGTCCTTGCATTTTCTACGGTTTCATGATTTATTCATTTAACCTTGTTTGTCATTTCTCCCTCTAGGTTAAATAGTTTATTTATCCTAAGTCTTCTTGTCACAATTAAATATTTATTTAATTGGCTAACTAATTCCTCCTCTCTTTGTGAATTAATTAATGAATGAAAAATTATTAATTAATTTACCTAATTTTCCAATTTACTAATTTCTCCTAATTCCTAATTTTCTAATTTTCATCAATTTTCTAATCTCCTAATTCCTAATTTTCTAATTTTCATCAATTTTCTAATTTCCTAATTTCTAATTCATCTAATTTTCAATTTTTATCCTATATTTCTCCTAATTTCATGGGAATGACATAGCAAATTTGTCATAATTTGTCATAATTGTCAATCAATCAATTTTGACATAGCAATTTCTCATAATTATCAATCAATCAATTTCGCATAGAAAGTGTCAATTTTGTCATAATTTGTCATATTTGTCATTCTTGATTTGAAATTTCCTTTCAAATCTCTTCATGCTAATCTTGTCTTTTCTCCAATTTATCTATAAATTGGATGAATTTCTTCAATCCCAATTAATCACTTTTTCGAATCGATCCCCGAATCAATCATGCTTCTAGTATTCTTGCGCTACTGTCTTGTCAATCTTGCTTTCACATTATGCTTATGCACTTGAAGGTGAGATCCACAAAACAAAGCTATTTGGAGGAGAAAGAAGGAAAATGGAGAATCAGGGAGGAGACATCCATATTTGTGATGGTTTGCGTTTGAATTGAATGTTTCATTTCCATATCTCTATTGAATGTTTGTAGGTTTTGTTATCATTGCAATCTGGTTTTGTGATTGAGCTAGTTTAATGTTTATGTTTTCTTTGATGATTTCCGAATTCCTATCTACATTAATTGGTGAACCTGACATGAACTTAACCCCTTAACTATGTTTTGAGTGCTTTTGAGCTGATTTGCAGGTGAAAAACCCAAGAAACAGGGCAACTCAGGGCTTTCTGGGCACTTATGCGCCTGTGTCAAAGCATTCTGCACCTATGTCAAGGGATCTGCGCTTGTGTCAAGGCGTTATGTGCCTATGTCAAAGGGATTTGCACCTATGTCAATGCATTCTGTGCCTATGTCAATGCATTATGCGCCTGTGTCAAGACATTCTACGCCTGTGTAAGGCCAGAAACAGAGGTAAAAATCAGTGTTTACTTGCAAATTACTTTGTTTCGCATTTTGTTCTAGTATTCTGGTTTTCTTTGGTACTGATTCTCTGTGCAGCACCTTGGCATTGCGCATGGCAAAAACAAAAATGAAACTACTAACAAATCTTATGCAGGTTCGCTAGTCAAAGACCAAACAAATCAAACTTCTAACTTAGTGATTTTGCAGGTTGCCTTTGTATTCCAACCAAACTTTGTGTTTGTGATTCATAATTAGGCACCTAGTATGTTTGCTAAGTAGGATGGAATGAATATGTGTTTACTTTGTTTGTCGAGTTTGACATTGGAATAGGAGAGTATGCTCTCATCCTTCTTAGGGTGATCAGAAATCTAGATCTTCGATACCATTCTCATGTCTTGGATTGTTTGTTACCTTTAGAAGGCCTGCCTTCCCGACCATTTGCTTTCTTTTGCAAGAAAGTGACAATCGTGAGAAGGTAATGACCCAAAGTGAGCACAGCTAGAATACCTTGGCATTCTAACTCACTATAAATAAATACCTGATGGGCGAAAGCTTTGAAGGAAGGGTTACGTGGGAATTGTAGTTACTTGGGAAGTGATGACCCTTGGACTCTTTCTCATATCAGCATCTAAGTAGGGCCTCACGGTCTAAATCGTGCTTGTGCAACTACATTTGTTTGGTATCTTCATGGGCTTATGTCTCAATCACACTTTCGTGACACCAAGGAGTAACGCTTAACAGAAATCCTTACTAAACACCTTGTATTTAGAGGCCAAAAATCCTTCTAGTTGCTTGAGAAGGAGGAGTTCGGATACTTGGAATAGATACTAAGTTCGCCATGGGGAGATTTCCATGGGGATTGATGCTTGGCTACCCCGAGAAGTGAGTGCCATGGAGGCGAGCCCGTGGGGTCAAGCATCTATGTATTCTCCTTGAATCTCATAATGAGTCTACCTCTCAAGTACCTACTATCCTTACCTACCATAAGAAATGTGTGACTGAGCATGATTGTCTTGAGTCTAAGTTAAAATATCTTGTCTTCTTTACTTGTCAAAAGTTGAGTTGTTTCTCATTTCAAAAATAAGACAAATTGATTCAAAACAAGGTTACACACAAGAGTATTTCATCCAACAGAGTTCAAAACACCTTCAACCATGGTTGTCAAACATTTTTCAAAATCTTGTCTCAACTTTCATGTCACTTAGATTTAGGTTCATCCTAGGTTTGCATTTTGAAAATTCATTGTCAACTACCAAGGTTAAGTTTCACCTAGGTCATACTCCTTTGCATATCAATAAGGGTCATCCATTTCCATATGTCCTCTTGCATTAGAGTAACACCATTTCATAATTCAACCTTAGGTTTTGCCTTAGGTTGACATTTTCATACATTGGCATTTGCATCTTTGTCCTCATAACATTAGGTCACATTTGCATACCCTAGGTCTCCTCATTAAGCTTAGGTCATTATCATATCATATTAGGGTCATTTGCATAGTAATTGTCCCTTTGCATATAGTGTCAACACTAGGTTTTGACATACTTGAGCAATCCAAATCTTTGATAAACCCTAAGTCATTGTTAGGAAGTCTAGACCTTATCAAACTTTTGTCTTTTGTCATCAATGTCATTTGGTCAAACCTAGCTTAGTATCCAAGCATATAGGGGAGACATTGTCATTTTGTCCTTTTTTCACTTGGTCCTTTTGTCCTTTGAGGTCTAGACATCATTTCAATTTCCTAAGGGTCTCTTTTTAGATTTGCATTCCAAAAAGTTTGTCAAAATCTTGAAAAACAACCAAAAACATAGGTTGCATTCTTGCTATAGATTGCATTTTCATCTATTTAGTTTGCATTTAGTTGCATATCATATATTATCCTTGAAAAATTCCAAAAATATTGCATTTGCATAAGTGATAGCCTATTGAAACAAGGTCAAAATCTAAGAAGATGGGTGAACCAACGTATCAACCCATTGACAACATATCAAATTCACAATTTCAAACTAGTCAAACAGTACAAATTGAAGGTTCGTCAAACACATCATTACCACCATATGGAATGGTTCAACTTGGACCACCTCCATTATATGAACCAGTATTTGTACCCATGAAACTAGGACATGGGAGTGTTCCACCAACACCAAGAGGAAATGCACCTTTCAATTGGAATCAACCAACCCTGCAACATGACATTCAAACTCAAACATTATATGAGGAACAAACTCTTTCACAAGGATTTGGTTCAGATCAAGGCATTCAACAGGAGACAAATCCAAATGTTTTACCAAATTCTTCATCAGATTCTGATGCTTCCGATGATGTTGATATGTTCCTTAAAGATCCTAAGATGACAAAAAAGATGGATAAATTCTTGAACAAGGTCTTTAAGATGTTCCCACAAAAATATCTTGACATGATGAGTAATGTGACCTCCTCAAGTGAGCAAATCAATGTGCAAAAAAAACAAGGTGGTGAGTTGTTAAGTTTCTCTCCACATCCAAATGAAGAAGATGTGCAACAAGAAACTCAACATACCTTGATGAGTAAACGTGCTTCAAAAGCATTGACAGTGACTATTCCTCAAAAGTCACCATTTGAAACAATAAATAATTCGTTATTTAATACAACACCTGTAACACAAGATCAAATGAGAGCCACACAAATATTGACAGCTGTCCCTCAACAAGAGGTGGTTCCTTGCATGCATAAAATTGGATCAAAATCTAAGATGCAAGAAAACTTTACGACTGGAATGCCTGATCTCACCAATGTCCAAAATAATTCCACAATGCAACAAAGTTCCTATGTCCCATTAAGTTTGATATATTTTCCAAATACTCAAGTACCTGTTATGCAAACTATTGCGATAGATCCTTCGATAATGGTGACACAAAGAGCTGCAGATAGTGGTTTGCACCAACAGCAAATGTTGCAACAATTGAGTAATACACAAAAGGTACAATCGAATGTGCAAACAAACAATGCACAACAACAACAACATCACATTCAACAACAAGTTGCAGCACCTTCTATCCCATTACAAGTTAATGCAAACTTGCAACCACCACAATGGATTGGACAAAAAACACATCAAGTCAATGCAAGTACCATAGCCCATCTTAAGGAGAAACAACAAAAACCTCCCAAACAAAGTTTTTTGCAAATGATGGGATTTACACCATGACAAAAACAATTGGCACAAAGTCAGAAAATTCCAATTCGTCAACATCAACAACAACATGTGCCTCAATATGTGCCAAGACAAACAAGCTATCATACCCACAACCGCAATTGATGCCTGTGCAATATCAACAACACCTTCAATTGCAATATCAACCTAGGCTACAAACGATGATTCCACCACAAGAAGTATAGCAACAAGGTCAATATCAAGGCATGGCACAACCACAACAACAAGAGGTGTACCAAGAACATTATATGGCGGAGACACCAAAGACGGCAATTTCAGAGCATCAACAACTGATCGGAAACATGATGTATTGACAAAGAGTACCCACCAGGATTAATGATGGACCTCCAAATTCTGACACAATTGCGCAACAGCTTGACAAGTTGCAATGACAAGTCGACGCCTTGGAAACCAAAGGAACAAAGAAGTTGTACACAGATCAAGATTTATGTCCTAATCCATTTGACAAGAGCTTATACATGCCTCCCTTCCCTAAGCATTTTGAGACACCTAATTTTGAGAAATATAAAGGGAATGACAATCCAAAAGATCACATTCGAGCATTTTTCGCAGTGTGTACTAAAGTGAGTTATGAGGAAACATATTTAATGCGCTTATTTGCACGAAGTCTCACAGGACAAGCCATGGATGGGTATTCGCATCTACCAGGAAATATAAAGACTTGGTTGGAATTGGCTCAAAAGTTTATATCTCACTTCGCATTCAACATTGACAGTGACGTGATCATGTCAAATTTATGCAACACCAAGCAAAAGCAAGGTGAACCATTAGTGACTTTCTTGCAACGATGGCAAAGCTTGTATAGTCATTCTTCCCTAGATATACCTGAAGAACAACAAGTGAACTTGTTTATCCAAAATTTGGTCCTAGAAATGATGTATGAACTCAAATTGAAAAGTCCCAGTACTATTGAGAAACTCATTAAGAAAGGGATGAATATTGAAACTGCTCTTGTAGCTAAGGGAATCATTAAGCTCAACAAAGACAGTGACAACACAAACAATTCAGGGGACAAAAATAGATTTTGGTACAAAAACAAGAATGTCACTAATGATGGAGTTGTCGACGCAAGAGCAGTGAATGCAAATCAACCCCCATTCACAATCAAGAAATTGAGTGCTCCTAATATGTCAACTATGGAACAAAATCAAACACCAGCAAGTAATGTTACTCAACAATACACTCAACAATATAATCAACAAAAAGGTCAACAACAAAATCAGCAATGAAAACCTTTCTGATCAAGGGATGGACCTCCTCGACAATTTATGCCATTGGGAGAGCCTATTGAGTCAGTAATGAAACAATTAATACAAGCAAAATTTATCAAGTTACCAGATATCAAGGCAGAACCATTGTTAAAGCTGCATTGGTGGAATGATAATGCCTATTGTGAATACCATCAGTCAAAAGGACATAAAACTGCATCATTTTTTCAATTGAAACATATGATTCAAGAATTGTTAGAGAAAGGAGTAATTGAGGTAGATCCGCCCAACGTGACCTCTAACACTAATCATACAATTTTCAAAACTCCTTTGCTTGATCATGACAAGGGTAAAGCGTCTTCTTCAAACTCTACCCAAACAGCAAATTATGCGAATACTAGTTATAACAATGTCATCAATTATTTTCAAGTGTCAAATGAGTATGTTTCCACCCTAAGGATAAAGGGACAAGATCCTTCTTATGCAGTCACCACTCGTCAATCCAAAATAGTCCTGAAAGGAGCTCCTACAACTCCTCCAAAGTCAACTTCTACAAGTCAATATAATCTCCTAGATCATCTGGGAAAGACACCTGCACAAATATTGATCCTTGAGTTGTTGAAAATGTCCCCTATGCATCGCACAGTCCTAGATAAAACTTTAATTGAGTCCACTATCCCGATAGACATTGATGTTGACCAGTTTCAAGCCCGAATAGGACATCTAGTTGTTTCCCAACACGTTGCATTTTCTGATAACGATATTTCACCTGATAAGCTCCCTCATAATGATCCTTTACATCTCGAAGTCTTTGTCCATAATTGCAAAATCTGACGATTTTTGATAAATGGCGAAGCCGGTCTTAATATTTGTACCTTGAGAGTGGTCATTGGTCTTGGTTATACAGAAAATGATATTGATTCTTCTAGAAGAATAACAATCAAAGCATATGATGATGTTGAGCACCCATCTAAAGGGATAATTAAATTGCCTATCAGAGTCGGTCCAGTGATAGAAAACACTTTCCTATAGGTCCTAGACCTCGATCTCCCTTACAATATGATTCTTGGCCATCCGTGAATCCATGCAATGAAAGCAATTCCATCTACTTATCTTCAATGTTTAAAATATCCTTACAATGGAACTAAGATAACAATTCCAAGAGATCCCAATCCATTTCAATTTTGTGCTACTCTAAAGGATTACCCACAGCAGCAAGTCCCAATTAATAGAGAGGCCCACTCACATAGTTATGTGGATCCTAATGAATTGTTAGAAGCTGTCAAAGGAAAATTGAAGATACAGGACCAAGGATGCGGAGAGTATTCAATGGCTCAAACATTCCTCATCAGGAATTTGCCAATATCTCCAAAATCATATGGCAAACCACATTTGTTGCAAAAGGAACCTAAAATAGTCATTCAATATCAACCCTCCACTACATTTACAAGATGGGGTGAACTTGACAAAGAAACTTTGGATGATGATGTCATAGATTGGCTTTATAAGGATCCAACTGAGACCCCACCTATTAGGTTGCTGGTGGAGCGGTATGGCAAAGGATTTACTATGCGGTAGAAGAAAGGATATGACGGCTATAGTGGCTTAGGCCTTGACAAGAAAGGAAGGCTAGAACCTATTATACCCAAGATGCGACCTCAAACTTTAGGGTTAGGTTTTGTACCATTGTGAATTGGACCCTCATCCACCAAAATGACCACGTGTAGAAAGGGGCATGACTCTGATGATGAAACAACACCTGAGGATACCCGACCCGAAACTGATTCCAATGAATGGGAGTGGAGTTCTTTTTCCTCTAGCTCCTATGCCCTTGACAATGTTTTCCTTGACCCTAATGATTTGCCCATGGAAGACAAACATGAAATAAGTCCCCCTCCCAAAGCATGTCCTAATGCTTGGATAGAGTCATTCTGGGACCCAATCTCCGAATCAGATACAAGCAGTTCAGACAGTGATACCACGGATGTTTATATCTTTACCATCTCAACCCTCTCTCTCCTTAAAATTGATGATGACATGCCCCTCATCTATCCCCAGCTTATCCAACATGACCAACAAGAACCACTCACATTGGATTGTTTTCAAAATGACGAAGCAATTGCAGAATTTCTGGGACTACAGAAAGGCATACCACAAGGAGATCATAAGGCAAGATTTGCTATTGATCTGGACTCCACGGCATATTTTGGGGAGTCAACTCCATCTTCTAGTCATAAAAATGAAAAAAGAAAAGAAAAAGTACAAAATCAAAAAGATAAGTCTTTGAGTGAAAACCGTAAGGCACTCTCTAATCATAAAAAAGTAAAAATAAAAGACATACCTGCAGGTGAAAACCTCTCTGAGGCACCCAAAGGTGGAAGATTGGACGTACCCTCATCAAGTTAGGATAAATCAACATTGCTTGTGGAAATGACCGAAGAAATAAATTTGGGTACGCCTGACAACCCTAAGGTCATTCATTTCACTGCTTCTCTATCAAAACAGGAAAAGATAGATTTTGTAAATTTCTTTCTTGAGAAGAAGATCAGTTTTGCATGGTCCTATGTAGATATGCCCGGCCTTGATCCAGAATTAGTCCTTCATCACTTGCCATTAAAATCAAATGCCAAGCCCGTCAAACAGAAACTCAGAAAGATGCATCCCCAGGTGGCTCTCTTGGTAAAGGTAGAACTAAAAAAATTACTAGGCGTGGGCTTTATTAGACCCATTGATTATGCAGATTGGATTTCAAATTTGGTACCAGTTAGAAAAGTAACTGGGGGCATCAGAATTTGTACGGAATTTAGGGATCTCAATAAAGCATGCCCTAAAGATGATTTTCCACTACCAAATATAGACATCATAGTTGACATGACTGCTGGATATGAGATGCTCTCATTGATGGATGGTTTCTCCAGCTATAACCAAATTCGCATTGCTCCTAAAGATCAACATAAGACTACATTCACATGTGCTTGGGGTACCTAATGTTGGAATGTGATGCCCTTTGGTCTTAAAAATGCTGGCGCAACATATCAAAGAGCGATGATGACAATTTTCCATGATTTCATGCATACTTTGATGGAGGACTATGTTGATGACTTATTATGCAAATCTGTCACAAGAGATAGTCATCTAGCCATCCTGGGCCCAATCTTTGACCGAATGGAGACCTACAAGCTTAGACTCAATCCAAAGAAGTGTGTCTTTGGTATCACAGCTGGCAAATTACTAGGGTACATTGTTTCTCACTGAGGCATCGAAGTCGACCCTGCCAAGGTTAAAGCAATAATGGATATGCCTCCTCCTTCCAATCTCCATCAACTAAGAAGTCTACAAGGAAAGCTACAGTCAATCCACTAGTTTACAGCTCAATTGGTAGACAAATGTCATCAATTCCAGCATTTATTGCATAAAGGAGTCACTTTTAAATGGACTGAGCAATGTCAATCAGCATTTCAAACTCTTAAGGATTATTTATTGTCGCCACCTATTCTAATGCCTCCTATAGAAGGGAAACCATTTATATTGTATATTTTTGCAACTAAAATGGCACTAGGAGTTCTCTTGGCCCAATAGGATGAGAATGGCAAAGAGTGAGCTATTTATTATATCAGCTGGACACTAGTGGGCTATGAGCTGAATTATTCAACTATTGAACAGGCATGTTTAGCAGTAGTCTTTGCAACACAAAAGCTTCGACACTATATGTTAAGTCATCAGACATTGTTAGTTGCAAAAATTGATCCCTTGAAATACTTGCTTAGTAGGGCAACTTTGACAGGTCACCTAGCAAAGTGGGTTATGATCCTCAGTGAGTTTGATATTGAGTACATGGAACGAAAGGCAATAAAAGGACAAGTCATAGCGGATCAACTTGCAGAGGCTCCTATTCATGATGATCATCCCATGTTGACCGATTTTCTGAATGAATCAATCTTTTCTCTCACATCTTCTAATGAATGGAAGTTATACTTTGATGGATCCCATACCAAGTTTAGGTCCAGAGCAGGTATATTGTTTGTCACCCCTCAAGGTGATGCTATTCCCAAATCCTACAGAATAACTTTCCATTGTACCAATAACATTGCAGAGTATGAAGCTCTGGTCACAGGACTCCAAGTAGCGGTCCACTGGAACATCACACATTTACAAGTCTATGGAGATTCTCAGTTAGTCATCCATCAAGTAAATGATGACTACGAAACAAAAGATGAAAAGCTTATTCCCTATAAGCATATGGTAGATTTCTTCAAGACAAAATTCACGGCTATCCATTTCAGTCAAGTTCCAAGAATTCAAAACAAGTCGGCAGATGCGATGGCTACGATCGCTTCCATGTTAAATATGCCCCACAATATGGACAAATGTGAATTCTTGGTCGAACAGTTGCTTGTCCCTTCTTTTGAAATTCTGACAGCAGATGTGATGTGTGTTCTTGTTGGTCCTAACTCCCCATGGTACACTGACATTTATCAATATTTGAAATCCCAAACTTTACCACCTAACCTTTTCGCTAACCAACACCGAGCCTTCATCCGACAGACAGCCAAATATGTCATCATTGCTGACACCCTTTACCATCTTTCCTTTGACCATACCCTCCTCAGGTGTTTGGATTCTGACGAAGCACAAATGGCTTTACACGAGGTTCATGATGGTATATGTGGGGGCCATTTCAATCATCTGAGCTTAGCCAAAAAGTTTATTCGTGCTGGGTATTATTGGCCCACTCTGGAAAAGGATGTTCATGATTTTGTTAAGACCAGCACAAGAGCTTCATTTTTTCATATCTTCGTGGCCCTTTTCTCAATGGGGATTGGATCTTATTGGTAAGATTCACCCAACATCTGCAAATGGACACAAGTTCATCATTACAGCCACAGAGTATTTTACAAAATGGATTAAAGCTATCCCCATGACCTATATCACTGGTGTGCAAATTTCAAAATTCCTACTGAATTATATCATATGCCAATATGGGGTTCCCCTTGCCATAGTCACAGATAATGGCCATCCCTTCAAGAACAAAGATGTCAAGGAACTCTGTCAAAAGTTTCACATCCAACACCATTTCTCCAGTCCATACTATCCATAGGGTAATGGTCAAGCTAAAGCATCAAATAAAACCATTATCAAGATCCTGAAAAAGGTTGTCAATGACACTGGTTGAGATTGGCATGTACAGTTGAATCTAGCACTATGGGCTTATCGCACTTCTATCCACACACCTACTGGCGCAACACCTTATTCCTTGGTGTATGGTGCGGAAGCCATTTTACCCTTGGAAGTGGAGATTCCTTCTTTGCATGTTTCCTTGCAACATATGATTGATGATGAGATGCACAGAGTCTCTCGGTTGCATCAGCTTGAGATGTTAGATGAGAAACCTCAGACAACCCTGACACATTTGCGAGCATATCAAAACCGTCTCTGTCGCTCTTATAATAAGAAGGTCAAAGGGCGACACTTCGAAGTGGGAGATCTGGTTTTAAAGGCAAACCCCAAGAATGCACAATCTACTGACATCATCAAAGGCAAGTTTGAACCTGTAGTCACATAAATCTGTCCACTTAATTAAATGAATACTTAGTATTTATTTGATTATTTAACCATCAATTAATAATTAATTAAATTAATATTTAATTAATTCATCTTAACCCTATTCTCCTATTAATTAAATAAATTATTCAATTTATTTGATTTAATTCACTTAACCAAATTCAGACCATTAATTAAATAAATAAATCATATTTATTTAATTAAATCTTCTCTCACATTTAAATAAATTAATATTTATTTAAATCCCCCAAAATCCCACCTCTCACATTTAAATAAATAAATCATTTATTTAAATCACCTTTATCTTCCACCCACTTGTATTTTCCTACAAAAGCAAGTTGCACAACTATTTTAAATAAATCATTTATTTAAATCACCTTTATCCTCCACCCACTTGCATTTTCCTACAAAAGCAAGTTGCACAATTATTTTAAATAAATAATTTATTTAAATCACCTTTATCCTCCACCCACTTGTATTTTCCTACAAAAGCAAGTTGCACAACTATTTTAAATAAATTATTTATTTAAAATCCTATTTATGCTCACCCACTTGAAACCTTTAATGGTTTCCCTTAAAGTATTCAAACTTGATGGCTTTAAAGTCTTCAAACTTGATGGCTTCCTTCTATAGTCTTCTTAAGACTTTAATGGTTTTCCTTAAAGTCTTCAAGCCTTTAATGGTTTCCCTCAAAGTCTTCAAGCATTTTAAATGCTTTATCTTCATTTTTCTCATTTAAATAAATTAATATTTATTTGAATATTTATCCAAATGCAAATTACACCATTTAATTGAAATAAATGATTTTATTTTAATTGAAAATACCAAAATTTCTCCCACTTGCATTTTCCTACAAAATCCACTTGTATGCCTAAACCCCTTCTAGATTCTTCTAAACCCTTCCTAATTAGCCTAATCCATCCCCTAAATATTGTCACATTCCTAAGCAAATTGGAGTCACTTCTCAAAGACTCCAAAGTCTTTGAAAAGCAATTAATGCTTTGTGTGTTCAACAAATTAACCCTCAAAGTCTTGGATAACCTTTGAAAGCTTTCAACCTTCAACCACTTAATCCCCAAAGTCTCCAATAACCATTAATGGTTAATTCAACCCTCCCACATGGTTAAAACATTTGTTTTGACTCAACCTCTACCCAACCCAAAGGTCTCATCAGGCCATTAATGCTTTGACCATGATTATCTCTTAAACATTTGCACAAAGGTTTATCCTTGCATTAACTCCTAATCTAGTGGGTAATCCTAATTTAGGCTTGACCCTTACCTTCTAGATAACCATGAGGTCTTCTCAAGCCTTTAATGCCTCCAACCTCTTCTCTCAACCCAATCCTATGTTGACACTTGTCACCATTTTATTGGTGCCAATTGTGCACATGGATCCCCAACTTTCAAACTTGGCCCTTGATTAAACCATTCAATCTTAACCCTTCATTTCCCTATTTCTTCTATAAATAGAACCCTTCTCCTCAAGCAAAAGGAGAAGCATTTTTAGAGTATTGTTGTTATACTGGCATTAGCATAGAGCTTTTTCATAGCATCACTATCTACTCTTGCATAGTATTTTCTTATCATATTCAACCATCTTGAATCTCCATATGGCATCCATGGCTAGTGCTAAAAGCTGAGAGCTACACTCGTTTGGGACTTGGAGAGGAGAGGAACAAGGGAGGAGCAACTATGAGCATCTTGATTAGCTATTTCATTCTATGTTTATATGCTTTCTATTTCATGCTTAATATCTCTCTTGATATGCCTGTTTAGGATAATCTTTTGTTGCTAACACTAACGTTTGTTTCTTGTGCTCTTGTGTGTGTTGCCATCAAACAGATTTTCTAATCCTTTTTGCAGAGCATCATTTGGTGAACCCGACGTGAATCCAAACACCAAAAAGATCAACTTTTTTTTTAACCAATAACATGTTTGAATGTTGAAAATGTCACACAGGTTGCGCTTTTGACACTGTTTTGGTGCGTTTGACATTATTTTGGCGCTATTCACTCTGTTTCAGTGCTTTTCCCTTCTTTGTCTTTCCCTTTCTTTTAGTGCGTTTGTGTTAAATAGTGCCTCTGTTCAAACGCAGACTAGCGCTATTGTAACAAAACGTTGTACAAATCACCTTGTAACCAAAAAAAAAAAAAAAAAAAAATTAGGCTTGTAGAAGCCCACCAAATAGGCGGATTTTACTAACTATTTTTCTCTTTTGTGCAGATTTAAATTAGATTAAAAAGTAGATTTATATTTTTTACTAACTTGTTTTTGAAGTTGGTTTTAAAAATGAATTCACTTTTTATTTTGGTTTAAAATTAACTTCACATTTCAAATTTGGGCTTTTAAAAAAGAATCACACATTTGTTTGGGGCTCTTAAAAAGAATTTCATTGTTCAAAGGTAAAAAGAACCACAAACTTATACAAAAACAACTTTATTTTTTTTGCAAGTTAGAAAACAAACTTCGTTTTGGTGCTTAAAATCAACAAGGCAAATTTTATTTCTTGCATCAAGATAAAACTCACAATCCACACTTCCATTTTTGGTGCAAATAAAATTCACAATCAACTTGTCTCATTTTCAAAGCAATTTTCCTTCAAAGCAAAACGTGTTTTTCATTAAGTTGACCAGGATTTTCAAAATTCTAGATTACAAAACACATTGCCTTTGAAGTTAAAAAGAACACCATGACTGTTGGAGCAACATCTCCAAATAGTTAGATCATATTGCCATGATGGATTAAAAAGAACAAGTGAATTTCATGTTTGGCACGCTTGTGCACAAAAGTCAGTCGAGTGGACCTACTTCTAACACACACTATCCTCTCCCTTGGCTCTCGTGGTCCTAGGTGCAAGAGAAAAGTGTTAGTAACACTCAAAATTTTATTTTTTTAAGAGAGGCCTGCCAAGGGATCGATACTCTTGGGAACGACCTCGAGCGGTAAATCCTTCGAGCCGCTATAGAAATCAGGTGAGAGCGAAAGCTGTAGCCTTGGGTATAGCTGTTCCTACAGTGTAACTGGCCGAAAGGACAAATGGGCCCCACCACCAGTTACAAGGCTCTTAAGTGAGTCACTGCAGAATGAACTTATGTCCAAAGCCATCGAACATGACTAAACACCTTTAAGTAGTAGCTCACCCGTTCTATTGATTGAGGATATTTGAGATACAATTTAGTGCAAGAGCATAGAAGGTTTTGCTCCCAAGATACTCACCATACATATTTCCTTGAGTAGAAACATAGCTTTTTGAAAAGTCACTTGTGACTTGATAAAAGTGGTGACTCCCCCATCATAGGGATCATCTATTTGTTATGCTCGTGCAAGACTTAGTATATCACATCCTTACCTGCCACGGCGGGATTCATAAGGTATGTAGTACCAAAGTCGAAGAAATATCAAGATGTGGGCTAAATTTATCACAACTGGCCATTTGACCTTAGGGATAAAAAGTGTTTGAAGTGTGTTCGTTTTACAGACCTAGTGCGAATTGAGCCGACTTCAGGCTTTGGAAATACACCTTAAAATAAATCTAAAGGAAGGGTCAAAAACAAGTCCAAGGATTGGGTTGATCTAGACCCATACTCATTTGTGCCTTTGAGGCTACAATCTTGTGTTTGTGTGCTTGCTTTGTTTTCTTGTCAAAGAAAAAATCAGAAAATCAATCCCAAAAACAAAGTATTCATCCAACATCTGTCAACACAACCAAAAACATCAAAAACAAGGTACAAACAAACAAAGAATCAAAAATTTATGACCATTCTTCACATCTTGCGAAAGAAGAAGTGTCATCAGAATATCACCTTGAAAAGGAGACCACTAAGCTCAAAGGCTTTAATCAAAAGGAGGAAATTCTTCTATATCAATCGACAAATCTTTGTCTCCCATAGAGTCTTTCTACATCGCATGCGTCTATACCTTCAAGGTAAGACAAACGAGTTTGATTCAGAATCATTGAACCGCAGAGCTTTTATGCAATATAGAGCTCTGAGTTATCACAAAAAATCAAGGAGGAAAGATTAATCCCAATTTCTTCCCAAACATTTGTATCACCTACAACATAGCTCGAGAAGTGCCACCAACACCTGAAAGGGAAGAAGAAGAGTTTGTTCCATTTGTGACACAAAGTTTTTATTGAAAGTTGAAAAACAAAACATCCATCATCTCACTCATACATCATCACTTCATCATCAATCCATCCCAAAACTCTCAAAACATTAAGAGGTTCTTGTCCCAAGATTCCTTTTTTAGATATTGCTTGAAATCAAACACATCACATCACTTTTAGATTGTTTCTACATCTAGGATAAGCTCATCCTAAGAGACACATCTACGCAGGTTAAAACTAGTTCATGAGTGAATCCTCTCATTGCTAGGTAGTCAAAATCTGTAACACATCTCAGATTTCTCTACACCTTATCACATCCAAACTCATCAAAACAAACAAGCAATTCAAAGAAAGAATTCTGGTTACATTTACCTTTAGAGTGCTAGAGATCTACAATCCACTAATCATCCATCTTTCATCGAACAACTCATCATCATCTTCAATCAACTTCAACACAAACTTGCAAACAAAATGGCTCAAACCCGATCGCGATCAAGGCAACGAGAAATAGAAATTGAGGAAGAAGAGGACAACCTTAATGAATTTCAAGAAGCACTTGGAGGAAATGTAAATGATGAAAACCCAAGTAGTCCCACTCCTTCAACAATCAAAAGGGTTCAGCATAACCCTCACTTTAACAGATTATTTGATGAAATTCTCAGGAGCAATGCGGATGCTCACTTCTTAAGACTTGCTCAAGAAGGAGCCAAACTCCCCTCAGACTTTGATCTTGCCCAATTAAGACAAGCATCAGAAAGACAAAGTCACCATGAGGAGGAAAGGCGTAGAGATCCCATCAGATATACCATCCCTCGAGGTAACCCACCACCTCCTCCTCCAAATGAAATGGAGATGTTGCGGCAACAAGTTGCGAATCTCGCCCAACAACTTCATAGTGGTGTTAAGACCAATCAATTTTCACTTAACGACATCTGTCCCTATCCGTTTGATAGGAATCTTTATATGCCACCCTTTCCACGCGGGTTTGAAACACCCAAATTTGAAAAATATAGAGGAAAGGGGGATCCCCGTGATCATGTCCGAGAATTTCATTTTGCTTGTCTTGAAGTAGCTTATGAGGACACATACCTAATGCGCCTTTTTCCCCAAAGCTTGGGAGGAACAACCACATCATGGTTTTCCCGACTTCCAGGTGGCATTAGAACATTTGAGGAACTCATCCAGAAGTTCCTATCTCATTACTCTTATAATATTGAACGCGACATCACCATGGCTGATCTATGCAACACCAAACAAAAACCAGGTGAATTATTCGCAGTATTCCTGCAACGATGGCGCCAAATGTCTAGCAGACGTTCTCTTCAGTTACCTGAACGAGAACTAGTGGAAATTTTCATTTCCAACTTAAACGAAGAAATGGAATTTCACCTGGATGTCAAAGACACAGATTCTTTTAACGATATGATCACCAAGGGTATAAAATGTGAAAGGGCACTCATCAAAAAAGGACTCATCAAAATCTTTAATGAACCAAAAGATGCTCCTCGCCCCCGCTTCAATAGCGATAAACCGAACTTCTGGAACAAGAATAAGAACATCGTCAACGATGGAGTTGTGGATGCTCGGACTGTCCAAAATGCACAACCTGTGGTTCGGTTTGCAGGACAAAATCCTCCACCTCAAAATAACACAAATGTTCCTCTTAATCAAGGTCGCATCACATCTCATGATGAACCAAGACCTCGTCCACAAAAACAAAAACGCACATACACTCCCTTAGGGGAACCCATTGAAACAGTGTTGCGACAACTCCTCTCTCAAAATTTGGTCACTCTACCTAAGCTATCAAACTATGAGCCTCAAGTCAAACCAGCATGGTGGAAAGATACTGAACACTGTGAGTTCCATCAAGGAAGAGGACACAAGACAAGTAATTGTCACCGATTGAAAGATCTCATTCAAGATCTTATTGACCGAGGAGAAATTGAAATTGAAGGGCATGACCCAAAAACAACCAATAATGATCATCAGATGTTCAAGAATCCACTTCCATCGCAAGATCAAAGGGGTCCTTCGACGTCCAGTCGAGGTCCTGATACCACTGATTATACGCAAGCTGCGTATAATTACACTGTAAATCACCTGTATGATGCCAGTGAACAAATTGCAACCATAACCTTCAAAAATCCCACCTCAAATTGCAATGTTGTTACACGTCGTGGCAAGGTCACCATCAAGGCAGCTCCACAAGGCACCACCTCCATCCCAAAGCAGTACAATCTTGTGGAACAATTAGACAAAACCCCTGCACTCATATCCATTTTAGAACTACTGCGCCTATCACCATCTCATAAAACTATCTTGGATCAAGCACTCCAAGAGGCGTCAGTCCCTGCAAACTTGAATACGGACCAGTTTCAAGCCATGGTTGGAACTCTAAAGTCATCACCTTGTCTCACTTTTTCCGAAAGTGACAACTCTTCTTTCCAACAACCTCATAATGCTTCGCTACACATTGAAGGCTTTGTCAACCAACACAGGATCAAGCGAGTCTTGATAGATAATGGAGCAGGCCTAAACATTTGTACACTACAGTTGGTCACAGCATTGGGATATGCAATAGAATCAGTGGATCCTCGCAAGAAGATCACCATCAAGGCCTATGATGATGCAGAGCGTTCATCCAAAGGAGCGGTGGTGCTACCAATCCGAGTGGGCCCTGTGGTAAAACACATAATTTGTCAGGTTCTGGACCTTCCTCTGCCATATAATCTATTATTAGGGAGACCTTGGATACATGCCATGCAAGCTGTTCCATCTACCTACCATCAATGTATCAAGTTCCCACATAATGGTGCAGAGATCACAATCCTGGGCGATGCAAATCCCTTTGCATTTTGCCATAATATCAGCCATCAACCAGAAATTACTGTTCCTAATAATAGGGAAGCCATTTCCTCCACATCATATGTAAATCCCACCTCTCTTGCCAGTTCAAACACCCCTATACCCAAGCAAGAAAAGCTTAAGATGAAAGTTGCAGAGGAAGGTCCTGGAGAATACAACTTGAGTCAGCTCTTTTGTGTGGGACAAATGCCTACTTCTCCTAGAACACATGGTAAACCACAACAGTTACTCCAGCAACCACTAAACATGCCTGCATGTGCCTTAACGCCTTTCATTCTTGGAAAGAGTCAAGAGGAAGAGACACAAGATGAGGACCTGGCGGACTGGATCTATAAAGATCCCATCACCACTGACAAACCGCAAGTTACACTTCCTACGGAACAATATGGCAAAGGCCTCCTCATTATGCAAAGAATGGGATATGATGGTCAGAGTGCTTTGGGATACTGCAAACAAGGACAACACGAACCGCTGCTACCAGAATTCAAGCCCAAAGGTAATACAGGCCTAGGCTTTGAAAAAGAGATCCTTCCTAAACTCAGATTTAAAGGAAAACCTAGCAAACCATTTTGCCCACCTACTGTAAAGAGGACACCTTTCATAATCAAAGCACCATCAAGCAATATTGTCACTGCCCCATCGAGGCTCACAAACCCACCACAACCATCTACAATACCAAACATCCCATCAAACGAACCAGTAATCCTATCAGCAACACCATTTGTAGCAGCAACTATATTGGAACCCGCAGCAGCATCTATGGCACCAGTAGTTCCAGCAGAAGCCACTGAGTCACCATTACCGATACTTCCAGTGACAAATCCATTAAACCCCATCACAATTCCTGCAGCACCGATCACTACAAAGATACATAAACCAATCACACCTGCCGTGTTTAACTCCAAAGACATCCCAGTATGGTATAGCAATCGGATGCTGGAAAGTGATTCAGAGACCGACTCACATGAGTGGGAATTCGATTCAGTGCAACTTAACACTTCAGATGAGGAAGACACATCACCACCTCCACCCCGCAAAGACATCCCTGTTTACGGAGAAGCATAGATAAAGACCACTTGGGTACCTGAGCTGGAAACCTCTTCCACAGACCCTACGTCTCATCCTACGTCGGATTCTGACAGGGAGAGTACCATCAACGACCTTCACCACACTGTCTTAACCCTCACTGATACATCTCCCGCACTTAACTTAATCGATGAAGTAATGCCCATTATCCACCCTGAACTCATCGAATGGAACCAACCAAATCCCCCATGTCTTGACCTCTTCCAAAACGATGAGGCTATCATTGACTTTTTGGAGTTAAGGGATAATCTACCAAGCGGGGATCACAAAGCTGGATTCGCCATTGAACTTAATAGCGCAGCATACTTCGGGGCGGATGCCAAACCCTTCAGCTGCAAAAATATAACATTAAAACATGGATCTTCCAGTGAAAACCACACTGTGGCACTGTTTGATCCAACAAAAGTAAAAAGAAAGAGCGTATCCAACGGTGAAAACCTCTCTGAGGCGCTGGAGGATGAAGGGTTTGACATTCTCCCTGCTAGTACACAACAGGAACGATCGACGATTCTCATTGAGGAGACTAAAGAATACAATGTGGGGACTCCTGAAAACCCTCATATCATACATCTGGCATCTCTTCTCACTCCAGAGGAACAACCTCAATTTATAGAGTTCTTCCAACAGCGTCAGATCAACTTTGCATGGTCATATGCAGACATGCCTGGGCTTGATCCTGATTTAGTCATGCATCATCTCACAGTAGCAAAAGGAGCCAAACCTGTCAAGCAGAAGCTTCGTAAGATGCATCCTCAGATTGTCGTGCTAGTCAAAACAGAACTCAAGAAACTCCTGGATGTTGGTTTCATTAGACCAATTGATTATGCAGAATGGATCTCCAACATTGTACCAGTTGGCAAACCAAAAGGGGGCATCCGCATTTGTACAGACTTTAGAGATCTGAATAAGGCATGTCCTAAGGATGACTTCCCTCTACCAAATATCGACATCATAGTAGATTTGACAGCAGGACATGCCATGCTTTCACTCATGGATGGCTTTTCGGGATACAATCAAATAAAGATCGCACCAGAGGACCAACATAAGACAGCCTTCACATGTCCATGGGGCACATACTGTTGGAATGTAATGCCTTTTGGTCTAAAGAATGCAGGAGCGACCTATCAAAGAGCAATGACCACCATCTTCCATGACATGATGCATACTATGATGGAAGATTATGTGGATGATTTACTTGCAAAATCACTTACTAGAGAAGAACATCTTCACATCTTAGATAAAATCTTTGATAGACTGGAACAATACCATGTTCGACTCAACCCAAAGAAATGTGTCTTCGGAGTGACCTCCGGGAAGCTTCTAGGATACATTGTCTCAAGCAAAGGTATTGAGGTCGATCCAGCAAAGGTTAAGGCAATCATGGACATGCCACCTCCAAGGAATATAAGTCAGCTAAGAACACTACAAGGACGGCTTCAATCTATCCGCAGATTCATTGCACAATTGGCTGATAAGTGTCACCCATTCACACACTTGCTACACAAGAACATCCGCTTTCAGTGGGATGACAGATGCCAGCAAGCATTTCAGGCACTTAAAGACTATCTCATGAATCCACCATTGCTGATGCCACCAGATCCAAGTAGACCATTATTGCTCTATATCTCAGCAACAAGTACAGCATTGGGTGTACTACTGGCACAACATAATGCAGAAGGAAAAGAGTGTGCTATTTACTACATCTCTCGCACACTGGTGGGCTATGAACTCAATTACACACCTATTGAGCGAGCTTGCCTAGCAGTAATCTTAGCAGCCACTAAACTGAGGCACTATCTATTAACACACAAGGTACAACTCATTGCAAAGATTGATCCACTCAAGTATTTACTCAGCAAAGCAGCATTGACAGGTCGCTTGGCCAAATGGGTGATGATTCTAAGTGAATTTGACATCGAGTATGTGGACCGTAAAGCTATCAAAGGTCAAGTTATTGCAGATCAGTTGGCTGATGCACCTCTCATAGGCGATCATCCTCTCATTTCCAATTTTCCAGATGAAGAGATATTCATGATCACAACAGCACAACCATGGAAACTATATTTTGATGGTTCATACACTAGGCATGGCTCGGGGGCAGGCATTCTGTTTATCACACCTCAAGGTGATAGCATCCCGAAGTCTTACAGGCTCACATTTCCATGCACAAACAACATAGCAGAGTATGAGGCCTTGATCACAGGACTCAGGTTAGCCGTACAATGGAAATTACAAGAACTACAAGTATATGGCGACTCACAACTGGTCATTCGACAAGCAACTAATGAATATCAGACCAAAGATGATAAACTCATGCCATACAAGCAAATGGTGGACAGTCTAAAGACATCATTTACTACTATCACTTTTGAGCAGATACCAAGAGATCAGAATCGAGCTGCTGACGCCATGGCTACCATCGCATCTCTACTAGATCTTCCACAGAATTCAACACGCTACGAGTTCTTGGTAGAACAACTTTGGATCCCCGCTTATGATATCCCTGAATCTGAGATGATATGTCACCTTGTCGGTTCCGAATCCCCATGGTACGATGAGTTCTACACCTATCTCCGCGATCACACCCTTCCTCCCAACCAATCAAATAACCAACGTAAAACCTTCATTCGCCAAACTGCTCGATATACCATTATTGCTGAAACCCTATACCGACGCGGTCTTGATGGTACTCTCCTTCGATGTCTGGAACAAGGTGAGATAACAAAGGCTTTGGAAGAGGTACATGAAGGAATTTGCGGGACTCATTCAAGTGGTCCATCACTCGCCAAGAAACTCCTGCGAGCTAGATATTATTGGCCATCTATGGAAAAGGATTCCTACTACTTTGTCAAAAAATGCAAGAAATGTCAAGTTCATGGCGACCTGATACATGCACCGGCCCAGGAACTGCAACCAATCACAACACCATGGCCTTTTTGTCAATGGGGTCTTGATCTTGTGGGTAAAATCCATCCATCTTCATCCAATGGCCATAAATTCATTATTACCGCCACCGAATATTTCACCAAGTGGATCGAAGCTGTTCCACTTACCCAAGTCACTGGCAAGCAGATCGCCTCATTCATCCTCAATTACATCATCTGCCGGTATGGTGTGCCCATGTCCATTGTCACAGATAACGGTCTTCCTTTCAAAAATCAGGATGTTCGTGAGCTTTGTGAGAAATTTCATATCCAACACCGCTTTTCCACTCCCTATTACCCACAAGGCAATGGTCAGGCCGAAGCATCCAATAAAAACATATTGAGAATCCTAAAGAAGACAGTCAATGATGCCGGTCGTGATTGGCATGTTCAATTGAATCCAGCATTATGGGCATATCAAACTAGCATTCGAACCCCTACAGGTGCAACTCCTTATTCATTGGTCTATGGTGCTGAAGCTATCTTACCTATTGAGGTCAAGATACCATCCTTACGAGTTTCCTTGCATAATCTCATCGATGATGAAGCCTACAGAGTATCCCGTCTTCAGGACTTAGAGTTACTTGATGAGAAGCGACAAGCTGCATACAATCACCTCAAAGCCTATCAGCAGCGCATGAGTAGAAGCTACAATCACCGAGTTAGATCTCGTACATTTGAGGTAGGTGATCTTGTTCTTCGAGAAAATCCTCGCAACCAACCAAACAGAGAACATCAAGGCAAGTTTGAATCAAACTGGTTGGGCCCATATGTTGTCACTGCTGTATTCGGGTCCGGGGCATATCAGTTGGCTACATCAGACGGAGAACCGCTCGCAGATCCAATCAACAGCATGCACCTCAAACGGTTTTACACATAAGCTGTATAGAGCATCAGGCTCCCCTGCCTATCAGAAAATACCAAAAAACATTCAGAAAAATGTCCTGAAGAAAATATAAAAACATTCAAAAAAGTAAAGAAAAATCATGCATCCAAACGGTGAACAACCACTCCGGTGGCACCTTGGGTAAGAACGATGGTGAAAACCTGGCAAACAGGCGCCACTCGTAAAGGCTATGGCTCCATTATCTTTCAGACTTGTGGCGATCACATCTACTTCATACATACATCCATCCATCCATCAACCATGGCTTGTTATTCCTCTGCAATTATGATAGTACTCCATACATCTTGCATCCCGCTTTTTCATAGTCATGTCTAAAACTGGGGGCAATGCCTTTAACCTATTGATGGAAGTGGATTCTACATTGTCTTATGATTCATTAAGTTCTTCATTCAAACAATCATCAAAAATCCAAAAACATTCAAAAATATCTCGCAAAAATACCAAAAACATTCAAAATAATTCAAAATCCAAAAACATCGACAAAACCATTGAAAAATCACACAAAAACATGGCAACACCTTGTACATACTCATCCATGCAGATACCAAAACAAACATTGCGACAAACTACTCACACAATGACCATTTACCAAACAACCACACAATCCACATCAACAATCCAAAACTGTCTTTAAAACAAGGATGCATCCTTCCTTACCAAAACAAAGACAAGATGATGTTTTCTTTGACAAGAAAATTCTGTTAGGCTGTCAAATACTTGGTTGATTTGTGAGTAATTCATTTGTTTATCTGTATCGGGATCTTTTCAACATTGTTTTGTATCGTTTGTGCATTATTTCCGATGAAGTTCTGGGGCATGTACTAATGGTGTCTACGTGGGAAGTTCACCAAGCTACATGATCTTATGCAAAATGCAGTCATAGATCATTACGGCTTGCTGACTACATCGTATACCTCGACCATATGAGCATGAACCATTACCAAGGATCCATATTCTTTATTCTTTATGTATATATTGTTTGTTTGCAGGTACACTGCTCATTCTTTGGTTCCTCCTCATCCAATTTGGATAAAGGTTTTTATTTCTTAGTACGGTATGCACTTGTCTCAGGATATGATCAGCCTAAGATCAAGGAGGACGATCCAAGTCATGCATGAAAGGAGATAATCCTTATCTGTTCCGCAAGCAATACTCAGGTCAACTTGATCCATTATATCAAGTTGCTTGTATTAACTTGCTATATAAAAATCCATGTAAGAAATACTCTGGTCATCTTGAATCTTTATGTCAAGTTGCTTGTATTTTCTTACAACATTTTAAAGCTCAATGATGAAAAATAAAGCACCATGGATCATCATTCCATCTCATTTGTATATATTGCATTTCGTTGCATTCCATCCATCCATACATTCATAAATAGCTGCATATCATTCATACATAGTAATGACAATGGATACTCTATTTTCCTCTTCTTCCATAGGAATGTAATAGGTCCTCCATTTCTTCTATCTAACATTGCACCCCCCCCCACCCTCCCCATCTCGATAATTAGCATCACATACCCTACATCATGTCCCAATCAACCTAATCAAGCCACGTTCATCACCATCCATCTCTAACTAGGAGGGATTGTGTTTCCTATCCTAAGTCATCCAATAAGTCAAGAAAGTTACTCTATCTGCACAGATACATCATCTCACACACACCTAGACTATCAACAGATACTCTGATCAAGTATCTTCGGGTCTCAACAGGTAATCGATTATGGTAATCCTAGACTACATCAGGCATTTATCACAATGACCTAGTCTCAACGGGGCTGCTATGATTCCCCACAACCATCCATCACACGCACACACTATCAATTGATCAACCAATCAAACACAATCCAACGGACAATTACATCAATTGTCTACGTCTCAACGAGTATTTTGCTTCATATACCTTGACTTCATCGGGCAATTACATCAATTGTCTAAGTCACCATCAGGTCACTTTGATTCACTTACTCAGACTTTATCATGTCCAAGCGACCAACTGACATCAACTGTCACGCTTTGACTTGACCGGGGCAATTAAACCGATTGCACCAGATTGTCCAAACAATTTTGATCAATTGTATAGCATCAATCCAAACCCCACACTACATCTGCTATGTATCTCTTGCATGACCTCAGGGTACTCGCTGGCTTGTTGTTTCTTCATATTCACTCCATTTTCTCCCATTCTTTCATCATTAGTTCTAATTTCTTCTATTCTACCTCCCCTCCACTTTTCATTCTTTTTCGAGAGATCGCCCGATTTTTCAAAAAAAAATTCGGCCCATCTCTCGAGGGGGCATACCACCCATTAAATTTACATTTTATGGGGCATTTCTTCACACCTATTTTTCTTTCTTTGAAACGACGCGATAAACCACACCGTCTCAAAGAGGGGCAAATGTAGTCACATAAATTTGTCCACTTAATTAAATGAATACTTAGTATTTATTTGATTATTTAACCATCAATTAATAATTAATTAAATTAATATTTAATTAATTCATCTTAACCCTATTCTCCTATTAATTAAATAAATTATTCAATTTATTTGATTTAATTCACTTAACCAAATTCAGACCATTAATTAAATAAATAAATCATATTTATTTAATTAAATCTTCTCTCACATTTAAATAAATTAATATTTATTTAAAACCCCCAAAATCCCACCTCTCACATTTAAATAAATTAACATTTATTTAAATCACCTTTATCCTCCACCCACTTGCATTTTCCTACAAATACAAGTTGCACAATTATTTTAAATAAATAATTTATTTAAATCACCTTTATCCTCCACCCACTTGTATTTTCCTACAAAAGCAAGTTGCACAACTATTTTAAATAAATTATTTATTTAAAATCCTATTTATCCTCACCCACTTGAAACCTTTAATGGTTTCCCTTAAAGTAGTCAAACTTGATGGCTTTAAAGTCTTCAAACTTGATGGCTTCCTTCTATAGTCTTCTTAAGACTTTAATGGTTTTCCTTAAAGTCTTCAAGCCTTTAATGGTTTCCCTCAAAGTCTTCAAGCATTTTAAATGCTTTATCTTCTTTTTCTCATTTAAATAAATTAATATTTATTTAAATATTTATCCAAATTCAACTTACACCATTTAATTGAAATAAATGATTTTATTTTAATTGAAAATACCAAAATTTCTCCCACTTGCATTTTCCTACAAAATCCACTTGTATGCCTAAACCCCTTCTAGATTCTTCTAAACCCTTCCTAATTAGCCTAATCCATCCCCTAAATATTGTCACATTCCTAAGCAAATTGGAGTCACTTCTCAAAGACTCCAAAGTCTTTGAAAAGCAATTAATGCTTTGTGTGTTCAACAAATTAACCCTCAAAGTCTTGGATAACCTTTGAAAGCTTTCAACCTTCAACCACTTAATCCCCAAAGTCTCCAATAACCATTAATGGTTAATTCAACCCTCCCACATGGTTAAAACATTTGTTTTGACTCAACCTCTACCCAACCCAAAGGTCTCATCAGGCCATTAATGCTTTGACCATGATTATCTCTTAAACATTTGCACAAAGGTTTATCCTTGGATTAACTCTTAATCCAATGGGTAATCTTAATTTATACTTGACCCTTACCTTCTAGATAACCATGAGGTCTTCTCAGGCCTTTAATGCCTCCAACCTCTTCTCTCAACCCAATCCTATGTTGACACTTGTCACCATTTTATTGGTGCCAATTGTGCACATGGATCCCCAACTTTCAAACTTGGCCTTTGATTAAACCATTCAATCTTAACCCTTCATTTCCCCATTTCTTCTATAAATAGAACCCTTCTCCTCAAGCAAAAGAGAAGCATTTTAGAGTATTGTTGTTATACTGGCATTAGCATAGAGCTTTTTCATAGCATCACTATCTACTCTAGCATAGTATTTATCTTTTCATTTCATATTTGAAGCTTAGTATTAAATCTCAATCCTCCATAAGCATCCATAGTGCAAAAAGCTGCTGAGAGCTACACTCATTTGGGACTTGGAGAGGAGAGGAACAAGGGAGGAGCAACTATGAGCATCTTGATTAGCTATTTCATTTTATGTTTATATGCTTTCTATTTCATGCTTAATATCTCTCTTGATATGCCTGTTTAGGATAATCTTTTGTTGCTAACACTAACGTTTGTTTCTTGTGCTCTTGTGTGTGTTGCCATCAAACAGATTTTCTAATCCTTTTTGCAGAGCATCAGAACCTAATTAGGTTGGGCCTTTCATAGTGACTGCAGCCTATGGCTCGGGGGCATATCAGCTTGCTACCCCAGAAGGTGAACCTTTGTCTGATCCTGTAAATAGCATGCACCTTCGCAAGTACTGGGCATAATTTTCTATCAGCAGTTCTTCAAATATGATCCTAAAAAAAAAAAAAAAAAATCGAAAAGCTCAAAAAAATAAAAAATAAATTAAAAAAGTGAAAAAAGAAAAAAAGAAAAAGAACAAAAAGTAAAGAAAAATGATTCGCCCTCTAGTGAAAACCTGGCAAACAGGCACTTTGGGCAAGTACCATGGTGAAAACCTAGCAAACAGGCGCCATGTGTAAAAAGATCATTGCTCCATCATCTATCATGACCTCTAGCTATGCTTTCTCTCTGCAGGTTTATCGCGCCTATCCTTGTCCTAACTCACTGTTTTGTTCTAGGCCTGTGATTGGTGAACATCATTGTCTTGTATACTCTGGTTTCTTGTGCATATGTTTTGGTCCTGGTCTCTATATATGTCTTTCCAAATTTCATTGGGTGTGTGCCCCTTGTCATGATCATTTACTGGAGCTTTCAAAATTGACAAATGTCCTAAAATAATCCAAAAAAATCAAATAAAGTCCTGAAATAATCCAAAAAAATCAAATAAAGTCCTAAAATAATCCAAAAAAATGAATAAAGTCCTGAAATAATCCAAAAAAATCATAAAATGTCCTGAAATAAACCCCTAAAAAAAATCAAAAACCGTCTTGAAAAATGAACAAAAAAATTATCAAAAACTAAAAAAAAAAAAACACCAATATCCCCTTTGTGCATAGACAAATCGCTGAGCATACATCCAATGGCTCTCAATCACAACACTACGCTTTACTGAAATCACACATTCACAGATGAACTTTTCAATCAAACCAGACATTCAAACTGATTAAAATTGTCTTATCAATCAATCAACATCAATATCATTTGTCCTTGTCACTACTATCATGGGTCTTATACAGGGTGTGGTATACTCAAAACCAGACTGTGTCCTGTCTTAGATGGGGTACCGCATGTCCTAAAACTAGACAACATGACCGTCCTATCAACACTTTCAACTTTTGACAATGAAGATCAAGATGTTTGTTTGACTTGTTGGAATTAGCGAGTCTTATCATTTATTGATTTATCTTCGATCATGTTCCTATGTTGCTTGATGATGTCACTGAGTGATTTAGAGTAACCGGGATGGTTCATGGTCCCTTTTGTTTTTTGTTGTGTTTGCTATTTGTGGAATGTTTGTCACAAACTAGGGCAACTATATCATTGGGTGTCTGTGATAAGTACATTCGCTTTGTGAACGCTGCACATACCTCGACCCTTGATGTATGCACCCTAGGATGCTTCACTCATTCCTTGTGTGTGATGTGTCTGTCTTTTGCCAAAAGGGTTGTGTTTTAGCTCTGGCCTTCAATGCCATGATGCTCTACATCCGTTTTGCTACATTAAAATAAAGGTTCTCACCTACTTATGTGCATTTGTGAAAGCAATTTTTTCTTCATCTCTAACTGTCCTTTGTCTAATTTCTTCTTACTAACATTTCTTCCGTCAGTCTTGGCAGTCTGTTTGCTCCTATCATTTTCAATCATTCTTATCGATCAATTGGCCTCTTTTCTGGATGTTTCCAGCCAATTCCTCAAGGGGGCATGCATATGTCATTGTTATTGTCTGGGGCATTTTCATTATCATTCTTTGAAACAACGCTTAAAATCGCATTGTCTCAAAGAGGGGAAAAATGTAGACGTCTATAAATGGTCAACGCTTGCGGAGTCATACTTTAACATTTGCGCATTGCCTTATTTTAGGGTTCTTGCATCACATTAACATTTCTTCTATGTTGCGCACTTGGTCTTTATCATTTGCGAGCATCGAGTCCTTCTTCTACATTCCTCATTTTTCTCGCTTTTGAATTTGGTCTTGTTGATAACAATCTTCAGTCATGATTTTGGTCGATCTTATCCTGTCGCATCAATGTGCGTGCTCATTTGTCATATTTTGACATCATCAATTCGATTTCATTTTGGACATCATCAATCCTTGATAGAATTAGGGTATTGTCCTCTTGTCAATCTTGTTATCTTGTGATCGATTCGTCATCAATTCTTGTCCTCTTGTCAATCTCGTCAATTTTGTGATCGATTTGTCATCGATCGTTGTCCTTTTCAATCTTGTCATTTTGTGATCGATTCATCGTCGATCCTTGTCCTCTTGTCAATTTTGTCATTTTGTGATCGATTTGTCATCGATCGTTGTCCTTTTCAATCGTGTCAATTTGGATCAATTAGTCATTGTTCCTCGTCAATTGGTACCTATCAATTTGATCTCATGTCAATTTGGATCAATTTGTCATTGTTCCTCGTCGATTGGCGCATTTATCAATCAAATCACTTATCAGTATTGGTCCTTTGTCAGTCAGAATCATGATCAAATCGAATCGATATCAATTATCTTTTGTCAAGACCTAATTGTCATCCTTGCATTTTCTACGGTTTCATGATTTATTCATTTAACTTTGTTTGTCATTTCTCCCTCTAAGTTAAATAGTTTATTTATCCTAAGTCTTCTTGTCACAATTAAATATTTATTTAATTGGCTAACTAATTCCTCCTCTCTTTGTGAATTAATAAATGAATGAAAAATTATTAATTAATTTACCTAATTTTCCAATTTACTAATTTCTCCTAATTCCTAATTTTCTAATTTTCATCAATTTTCTAATCTCCTAATTCCTAATTTTCTAATTTTCATCAATTTTCTAATTTCCTAATTTCTAATTCATCTAATTTTCAATTTTTATCCTATATTTCTCCTAATTTCATGGGAATGACATAGCAAATTTGTCATAATTTGTCATAATTGTCAATCAATCAATTTTGACATAGCAATTTCTCATAATTATCAATCAATCAATTTCGCATAGAAAGTGTCAATTTTGTCATAATTTGTCATATTTGTCATTCTTGATTTGAAATTTCCTTTCAAAACTCTTCATGCTAATCTTGTCTTTTCTCCAATTTATCTATAAATTGGATGAATTTCTTCAATCCCAATTAATCACTTTTTCGAATCGATCCCCAAATCAATCATGCTTCTAGTATTCTTGTGCTACCGTCTTGTCAATCTTGCTTTCACATTATGCTTATGCACTTGAAGGTGAGATCCACAAAACAAAGCTATTTGGAGGAGAAAGAAGGAAAATGGAGAATCATGGAGGAGACATTCGCATTTGTGATGGTTTGCATTTGAATTGAATGTTTCATTTCCATATCTCTATTGAATGTTTGTAGGTTTTGTTATCATTGCAATCTGGTTTTGTGATTGAGCTAGTTTAATGTTTATGTTTTCTTTGATGATTTCTGAATTCCTATCTACATATACAAAACCTAAGACCAAATGTGTAGGTCAGCTCACTAAGAATATTACAATTAAATCAATTACAAATATGTCTTGATGTGATGCATCATGTCGGCTCAATATATTTACAACAATATTCAATCAATAAATTATCTTCATAAAGTGTCGTGCTGATTTGGAATAGATAACGCATATCGGTTCATAACCTATATCAATATGATGGTAACAACAAATATGTCAACCCGATTAGACCAATAACCAAAACACCAAAACCAAGTATCCAAACCATATCTTCAACATAATCAAGTGATCTCCAGATGATAACAAGTCATCATCAGTGCCGGTGAACCATATAACTTGTCGGTGAATAATATACCGGTGACTATGCATAAGTCACTGACCTTGCCGGTGAACACAATGTGTCGGTTCGACAGTAAACCAATATAACCATAATGCTAAATCAACAATGTAGATCTCCAAAAGGATAAGTGTTGACATCAATGACAAAACTAATGCAACACATCCATAATACCAATAGACTATAGTGCGTGGAGTAGTATATATCTAAATGATGAATAAAGGTTGTAAACAACTCGTATAACTATTTTTGTCTTTTAGTGGGAGATATTTTTGAGCCTGTATAACAGAAATGGTCGTAATATTTATCATGAGTTTTAAAGAAGACGACTGCATACTTTGATCCTGCGTGATTGAAATCAAGGATGAATGTTTGTATAATAGAATGTAGTTGTGTGTAATCATTCTGAGATGATAGGTGTCTCCTCTAGTCTAAAGTTTGTTTTGCTCCCTTGTTTTTTATAAAAGGGAGTTTAGTGCTATGAGATGGGGTTTGGATTTTTGGTCCTAGGAGTGTTTCGAATTTTTGTTTCCAAATAGAAAAGTCTAGGTGAAAGAAAAAAGTATAAAAGGTCATTTTATAGAGCAAAATAGAAGGAGTCTTATGTCTGTAATTCATTAGGTTCTTGAAGGATTTATATATGAATTGTATTCTTACAGAGACAACTGAATTATTCAATAGAAATATAATTCAAACCCATTTCTCTCTAGTGTATTGTTCTATCATATTTTGAATGCATATTATCAAGGATTTTATCATTCATTAAACTATTGTGATGTATGCATTTTTTGTTCATGCTTTAGTCTAAAGGGCTAATTAAATGCTTGAGTAAAATTGTAGAGTGGTAGGGATATTTGTAGGGATTTTGATAAGTAGTTTTGGGTTGGGGTTGCGAATATGATGTATTGCAAGGCAATATTATCTTAGGTTATATGATGTTAGATAAATTCTATCAGAAATGCATTTTATGCAATATGAATTCATGTACCCAATGGAATAAGGCACTAATCATAGCTAAGTGAATGCCTTGGTGTTGATTTTATGTTCGGAATCACCACTTGTTTGCTATAACCTGTTGAATATCATAATATTCTCATTTTACATGAATGTTGTCATGTCTTTTAATCATCTAATGCTCCAAATTGGTTGAGGATCACTGAGTAATTTGCCATTCCTAAGCATTCCCCCTTTCTATTGAGTCTTTATATGAGATTATCTGCTTTGTTTCATGTGTAATTTGTGAGTGGTGTAGAAATCACAAATTGGCATGGGGATCACCCTCCCTATTTTTGCAGAGCCTAAAGTGTAGAAGGATCTTGTATCCTTGTTATTATTGGTCCAAGTTTGAAGAATATTAACAGTTGGAAGTGGCTCTCCATAGATATTTTAGAAGAAAACACTTTCTAATTTAAATTGGTATGGTTCTTCGCTTACATTTCTGGACTATACTGAGATGGAATCAGATCTTGATGATATAGGATTATTGCTACTATTGAAAATTTGGTATGTCAAAAATATTAAATGGCGTTTAAAAGACACTAGTCAATTTCACTCAATTGTAAAAACAATTTTGTATGAATTTGAAGTGGATAATTTCCTTTTGAGAGAAAATAGTTTGTTTTTAGTACATATTTGCCTTGTATCAGTGTAAACCCATTTTTAGGCACCAACACATCTCTCAGAGACCTTTCAACCAACAATTAATTAAACAATGATGAATGACAAAGTGAGGCCTACCTTTCTATGTCTTTTTTACACTAATGGACAGAAGATAATACAATACATTAGGAACATTCATTCTCCTCCCATGGCACAGATGACTCGGGAGCTTAAAATGGTGAGAATGTAGGCATGAGAATCTTCCTTCATAAGTCAAGTATTTCATAATATATAGTGCTATTGCTATCTATTTGAGGGGAAAGAATTCTTGTCTCATTCCCTACTTGTCTATTACCAAAGGTGGGTCACTTGGTCATGTAAACTCTTCCCTCGCACTTTGTGCATCCTTTATTTCAGGGTATTTTTCCCCATCTACTGGAAACCATGTTACTTCTACAATCCTTTCTTTTGTAGCAACAACTCTCAGCCCTTTTACCCGAGCTTCCCCATCAGAGAAAGTGCGAGTGAATTTTCTTTCAATATTTTAATTAAACTCTATTAGCTTCAGGAAATAATCTAGCCAGCTGCTATTTCAGAATTTAGGTTCACAAACCTGATCTTGCATGAGGACATCATGCATCATAGGCTCATGGCGAACTGGTGGACCACCAATTGCAACTCTGATATTCAAAACTCACCACTTTCAGAAATATACCCAAGTTTAAACTCTACAAATAAACTCTACAAATTCTCACAAGAAAATATGTTCTGGTTGCAAATAACTCTGCCACAAATTCAAAATAACAAAAGGCAAGTGAAGAGAAACAACTGGGGCAGAAGGTATAGTAGTAAAATTAGAGTACATAGTGTCACATCAAAGGGAAATAATTTAAAATTTAAAATTTATTTGAAATGACAAAATAATCGTACTCCCCCCCCAACCTTAGGTATAACAAGTGTCCACACATGCAAAAAATGACTAAAAAGAATACTATGCAAATTTTATTATTATACAAAATATGGTTTGATAAATGTATGTAACAAAAAATAAATACACACAAACGTACCTAATATCATGCCATAATGATAGCAGTGTAGGAAAATCCATCATGCATGAAGTAGATCCGCTATATATGGAAAGTAAAATGGCGAAATGAATGGCATGGAATGATATAGAAGAGTGATTGGCGAGTACGAAGATGGAATATTTATTGCGAAGAAGGGTACTTCCATAAGATACAGAAGTATTTATGATGATCTTGCATGGAAAGAAAATTAAGAAGAAGGTGGGACAACAAGGCCACCTTGTTTTACTACAGGAATCCCAGAACCTTCCGGAATAGAGAATTGTTGTAGGAACTCCTCTTTGGAAAGTGGCTTATGATAGAGGCACAAATGATGACCATTTACCAACAATTTGAATTTTTCAGGATCAATAGTGGCCAATCATACTATACCATTTGGAAATGTTTCAATCACCTCATCATGCCCTAACCAGCGCGTCTGTAGTTTTCCCAAATTGTCCTTATACCTGGAGTCATACAGAAGGGCCCAATCTCTTGGGTTGAATTCTTTGTCTTTGATATATTGCTTATGTCATTTCATGCATTGATTATGAATTGTTTCTATGTGCTGCAGGGAAAACTTCCTAATTTCATCTAAGGCATTAAGCTACAGGATCCTATCCTGTTGAGCTACAGAGAGAGTCATATCCAAGGCTATGGTTTTTCCAGGTGTTTTATGCTCAAATTGTGCAAGCATCATAGCAAATTTCCCGTACACCATCTCAAAGGGTGTAAAATCTATTGTTGTTTTCCATGTGGTCCTATGTGCCCAAACTACTTCAAGTAACCTACTAGACCAATCCTTTTAGTGAAGGGATACTATTTTGGTCAGTATAGATTCAATCTCCCTATTAGTGATTTCAAATTGTCCATTAGCTTGAGGATGGTAGGGGGTTAACTTTCTATGCCTTATATTATATTCACTAACCAAGGCTGTAATCAAAGTGGAAGTAAATTGTGCCCCTTGATCAGTTACTATCTCCCTCAGAACTCCATATCTTGTAAATATTTCCTCATACAAAAATTATGCTACCTTGTTATCTTTGACATGCTTGAAATCTTTTACCTCGACCCATTTTGTAACATAGTCATTACACACTAGAATGTATGATCTACCATTTGAGGGTGGATCACTTAGCCCAACAAAGTCTAATCCCCATTTGTCAAGTGGTGTAACAACTACCTGTGGGTGCAAATGCATCTCATCAGATAGATTAGGTTCTCCCATCCTCTAACATCTATCACACTTTCTGGTATACTTGATTGCATCTCTATGCAAAGTTGACCAATAATAACCTGTATTCAGGATCTTTATAGTTGTTCTCTTGGCAGGAAAGTGTCCTCCACAAGGCGCATCATGATAGGCATGAAGGATATCATAAGTTTCATCTTCTCAAACACACTACCTCATAACTTTATCTGCCCATGTATAGAATAAGCAATTTGTTATCCATGAAAAATTGAAACTCTTTTCTACAAGTAGCCTTCTTTCTCTGGGTGAGAAATGAGGAGGAATTTTGTTAGCTGCTAGATAATTAGCTATGTCTATATACCATGGAGTGTGCACATTTATTGAAAAAAAATTCTCATCTAGGAAGGTATCATCAATGGTTGTAGGATCATCTGTTGTTTGAATTCTGCACAGAAAGTCTTCTACAACATTTGTCTTACCTAGCTTGTCAATGATAGTGAAGTCAAATTCCTTCATCAATAATAACCACTATGCCAATCTGCCAGTAATAAAAATTTTAGTCATAAGGTATTTGATGGTTGCATGATCAATATGCACAAATATTTGATAGTTAGTGATGTAGTGTTTGAACTTGTTGAGGGCATAGATAATAGCTAACATTTCCTTTTCTATGACAGTATAATTTAATTCAGGTCCCTGTAGATTTTTGCTAATATAATAAATTGCATTCTCTTAAATTCCTTATTTATGTCCCAAGACTGCCCCAATTACAAGATTTGATGCATCTATGTGAATGCGAAAAGGGAAAGACCAATCAGGTCCTTTGAGAATAGGAGCTTGGGTTATAGTCCCTTGAGTTTGTAAAATGCCTCTTCACATGCTCGTGTCCATTCAAACTCAGCCTCTTTTGTCAAGAAAGAATATAGAGGTCCTGCCATATTACTAAAGTATTTTATAAATCTTCTATACTACCCTACATGTCCTAAGAAACTTCTCACATCCTTTTGTTTTGCAGGGGTGGGGAGGTTAATTATTACCTCTATTTTGGCATGGTCAACTTGAATACCCTCCTGAGAAATATGATGTCCCAATACTATCCCTTCTTGCATCATCATGAAGTATTTCTCACTATTTAGGGGCAAATTATGATCCTCACACCGTTGTAACACTTTGCCAAGATTTTGCAATGCTTCCTAAAAAGTAACAAATTGTCCATATAGATTTCCATGCAATCATGAGATATATCTAAGAACATACTGAGGATGGCTCTCTAAAAGGTTACAAGAGCATTGCATGGACCAAATAGAAGAACTGAATAGGCATACATTCCCCAAGGATAGGTGAAGGTTGTCTTTTCCTGGTCTTCTAGAGTTATCCTAATTTTATTGTAACCACTAAACCCATCCAAAAATGAAAAATATTGTTTTCCTGCTAAAGAATCCAATACCTAATCAATGAAAGGAAGTGGGAAATGATCTTTCTTAGTAGCAGTGTTGACCTCCCTATAGTCCATGCAAACTCTCCATTTACCTCCCTTTTTAGCAACTATAACTAGAGGAGATACCCATGAACTGTTTGATATAGGGTAAATGAACCCTGCATTAAGTAAATTTTGCAATTCTTCCTTGACTATTTCCATTAATGCAGGATTAATCCTTCATTGAGGTTGTCTAACTGACTTACAATCTTCTCTGATATAAATCCTATGAGTACACAATTAAGGATCTAATCCCTTCATATCATGATAGTCCCATGAAAAGACTTGTTTATGGGTCTTGAGTAGTTCTATCAAATCAACCTTTGGTCTACTGCAAGCTGACTATTGCTATTTAGATATCTTCCTGAAGCAACCTCTACTTGAGTAGTTGATTCATTTTGAGAGACTTCAGGTAAACAAGGGGTTTGGATTTCATGCGACAGCAAGGTATGAAATATTTATGTGGCTGCAAGAGAATAGAAAGAATTGGTAGATGGAAGCAGAATATGCAAAGGACATGTTAGCAAACCATGTAACTATTGACTTGTACCATAACAATTTTCTATGATATTAGAGAGTACCTTATCATCTTCCTGGAGTTCCATAAATGGTTCCCTAGCCAACATCATAAGTTGTTGAGTAGAATTGAGTTACTCTACTTCTCCTACATTTGGTCATACTACTTTCTCTTGATCAAGTTGCGGTTGTGCGGGAGAATAAAGTGCAAGTGTTTTAGTTGTGGTACCATCTGAAATGGTCATATCCCTTGATCTACACCCTATATATGCATCAGCTGTAGCAAGTCAAGGTCTTCCCAAAATTATTGGGTATCCCCCCAATGTTGCATTAGGAGAGAGTACCATAATATGAACTAGATATTCCCAAGAGTCTAATGTAACAACAATATCCTCAACTATCCCATCAGGCTAAACAGTTGAGCTATCTGCAAGTTGCAGGACTATTGGAGTAGACCAATTACTAGTAATACTAAGTTGTTGCATGACATCCTTGGTCATAACATTTATATCTGCTCCTAAATCTCTCAGGGAATTCCTAATTTGAGTTTAATTGATTACTAATTTCACAATATGACTTCCTAGATCAGAATACTTAGGGACTGTAACTTTTCCTAACATAATAGTTGCCAGTTGTCCTATTACATAGATTGTTTGTGGGTCATTTTTCTTACATCCAGGTTTCTTTAAACATGCCTCTTTAATAGCTTTACCATATATGGGAATATCCTTAATAGATTGAAATAGTGGAATCTTTACACATATGTGTTTTAATTGATCAATAAGATCAAAATCTATATGATAATTGATGCAAAGGGTCTGGGATGTTATATCACTTTCTTCATTTTTACTCAAAAAGGGGTCTTCGATTGGTACCATCCAATGGACCAATTTATTTAAGATTCTCAAGGTTTCTAGATAATTCCCTAGATCCTTCCCAAGGATCTCTTTAGTTAGGACAACTCACAACTGACAAGGAGTCTCCTACCCCTAAGGCTCCAACCCTTCAACCAAGGAAACCTAACAACCCCAAACCCCAAGCAATAGGATCTTTACACAAAAGGTGGAATATAACCTATGTGAGTGTTTACACATGTGTTTATGTAATTTTCACTATTCTTGACCCCTTAGATGGGTGTTTACAAGCCCTTTGTATCTTTTCCCTTTTAGACCTAGGAAATAGGGCTACAAGCAATTAGCCCTCCATTTGGGATTTTCTTGATTTGTCTCACAACCTCCCTGAACAACCCCCTAAAAATTTTTGATATTTGAATACCCTTTTGGGCATTCTATAATATTCCAAACTTTTTCATCTAGGTTTTGAGTACGGATGGTCAAACCCTACTGACCCTATTTAGCCTCTTCTAGTCAATATTGGGTTTTAAGCTCTCAAAAGCTTCACCAATCACAAAGGAATGAAAGGATAACACTTTCCAATGGTATTCACTTGTTCAAGGGTCCTTCTCATTCCATTTTTAACCATCCTTCAATCCATTCTTCAAGGTTTCCACGCTCTTTTCCTACTACACAGGCTTGCCACATGAGCGATGTCAAGCCTAGGGCATCATCTTAGGAAAGACAAATGACATTTATTATCTCCAAAACCACTAGGAACATCTATTATACATGTCAAGTCAACATCCTCCTATGTTTTAGGTTGATTCCATAGAGAGATGGTGATTTGTGTCACTGTTTGCATCCAAACACTGGTTTTGAGGGTTTTGTCATACTAGTGGGATAGAAAATTCACTTTCTTCCAAACCCGAAGGCATCAAGACCTCATATCAACTCCAAATGGATGGTTAACCTCTTCTAAAACTTTCCAAATTTTTAATTCATTCCCACCATCCACAGGTAATTATACAAGAATAGAAAACTCAAGAAAAATGCAGGAAATCACAATAACTGTTTGCTTTGAAGACAAGAAATTCATTCAATGTCATCTCTAACTAGTAGGAATTGTTCCTCTAGGCTTATATCATTCCAAGGAACTCATCCAAATACCTCCAATGTATACAATCAACCAACTAACCATTGGGATAACCACATTTCAAAATCTTGCAAGAAAAGTTGCTTAAGACAATAATGCAACTTTGTAACTTTTTTCAACTTTCTACAATTCGGTCTTGCCTTCACACCAAAGGTCAAGAATGAACCTACCACATATTTCAGACCCCTAAACACCAAAAATACATATAAAATTCCCATACAAGACCTTTGACCAAGTTGACACACCTTGGGGCCTTAAGGCTTATTACACTGCCTAGGCCTAATCAATAGGCCTTCAAACACACACATTGCACATTCTATTCCTAGCATAACCATGAATCAAAATGATGTAGACACATATAAAAATGAATTAGACACATGTCCTAGTTCCCCTACACCATACTCCCCTGGACAAGAAAACTCAAGTCCCTTGAGTTGCCAACCGGTTGATTGTAGGTCCATGCTTGAGGATATCACTTTCACTCATCCAAGTAGCTTCAGACTTAGGAACCCCCTTTCATTTGACCAGATAGTCTTTGTATGTACCTTTCCTTGTTTGTTTGATCACCTTGGAGTGAAGAATGCACTCCAATTCCAATGGCTTGCTAGGCGGTAGATCCTTCATCCATTCTACATCCTCTTCCTCAAGAGATGAATTAGGTGTTGCATCTATCAAGGATCTTTTGAAAGCTATCAAATCACATACATTAAAGATGGAAGATATTCCCAAGTCTTCTAGAAGTTAAACTTCATATGCATTGTTTCCAGATTTATGAACCACCCGGAGGGGACCTATCTTCTTCATGAGCAATTTAGAAGATTGGCCTTTAGGTAACCTTTCTTTCCTTGGGTAAGCCATCACCAAATCCCCTACTTTGAACTGAACATCTCTCCTCTTAACATCTGCTCTGATTTTATATTTATCAGTACTTTATTGAAGTGAAGCCTTAACTTGTTCAAGAATCTCCTTCATGGTGACAGCAAAATCTTCTCCTTGGGCACTCCTTTTGCCCATGCCTCCAAGCTCTCTGAGTTCAAGTATCCCTCTAGGATATAGGCCATACACAACCTCAAATGGAATTCTCCCTATGCTCCTATTGACTGAATCATTGTATGCATGTTCATCTTGTCCAATCACTAAATCCCAACTTTGTCCATGCTGCTTGGTAAGGTATCTAAGAAGATTTCCAAGGGATCTATTAACCACCTCAATTTGTCCATTAGTCTGAGGGTGGTATGCTGATGAAAATTACAAATTGGTACCTAATTTCTTCGAGAGAGTCCTCCAAAAATGACCAACAAACTTGGAGTCTCTATAAGTGACAATATTGAGAGGTAATCCATGTATCTTTACAACTTCTTTGAAAAATGGACCTGCAATATGAGATGCATCATTTGTGCATTTACATGGCACAAAATGAGTGATCTTGCTGAACCTATCAACAATTACAAAGACACTATCAAACCCCCTAGGATTTTTGGGCAATCCAAGTACAAAATTCATACTAAGGCTTTCCCAAGGCCTAGTAGGAATAGGTAAAGGCTGATACAAACCAGCAATGGCTGATACAAACCAACAATGGCTAATACAAGCCAACATTGTTTGAAACACCTTTTCCCCTTTGACAAATAGGACAATTCTCCACAAATCTTCTTACCTCTGCCTACATCTTGGGCCAAAAATAAAACCTTGATACTATTGGCATTCTACACTCTTATGAGAATAGTTGATGTTGTCATTGATGGCAACCAACTGGCAACTCACTAGCAATTGGTTTCTACATGCCCAACATCACAAAATTCATACATAGGTAGACACCGGCACTAGTAGGCATTTACACCGGCATTTAGATTACATCGGCAACAAATCATATCGGCACTCTAGCCGACATGGGATGAACTTTTGTTTATTGTAATATAATTATCTTTTGTAAGCCAGCATGGTATATTGTAAAATACTCAGATATGTATGAGATCTTATAAGACATTTTCGTGTGTGGAAGAAGATATGTATGGTAGAAAATAATTGTTTAGTGGCAGCGAAGGTCTTTTGATAAGGTATCTATCTGAGCTTAAACCAATATTGAACCTGGCATTAAAAATATTGTTTTGAGCAGTACATTGTATCAAATTTATTAATCCATTTTGTAGTCAGTGTGACTATTGATTAAGCAGTGAGCTCTAGGCAGTTGGCCTCCCTGCATGTGGAGGCCCCTTATTATAAGTAGTATTTATTCATTGGCCAGTGAGTAAATATTGTGGGTCACAAATCCCACTGAGGTTTTTTCCACATCGGGTTTCCTCGTTAAATATCTTGTGTTATGGTGTGTTTCTATGTTGTCTCTATTTTTCTGTTTACTGCAATAATTCTTATTTACCGATACACTATTTTGGGTTGAAAAGTTATAAATAAGTTTAAATATACTGCTAACCAGTTAGATACTAATTCAGCCCCCCTCTCAGTGTCTTTGGGACTGTCATTGAATCTAAGAGATACCTTCTCTAAGGTTTTGTCCAAACCAAAATGACCTCCAAGATTGCCATTGTGTTTCTCTCTAATGATATTCTCCCTCATAGAACATTGAGGAATGCATAATTGATGCCCCTTGAAGAGAAATCCATCCTGCAACATAAAATCAAAAAACTCAACATGAAAAGAGTCAGCAAACTTAGTACATACATCATATGCATCCTTGAAATCATGATCATCCTTGTACATGGCCTTAAGATAATCAACACCAACACTTTGCAACTGAATTTCTTGGATAGTGAGGGTTCTCCTACTCAATGCATCTACAACCTTATTAGTTACCCCCTTCATGTGCTTGATGGTAAAGGTGTAAGGTTAGAGTTGTTCAACCCACTTGATGTGCCTTTGGTTCAACTTCTCTTGCCCATTAAGAAAACTCAATGCATGGTTATCAATATAAACAATAAACTATTTTGGAAGAAGGTAATGGCACCACTTTTTGAGTGCTTGCACAATGGAATAAATCTCCAAATCATAGGTTGAATACCTATGTTTAGCCTCATTCAACTTCTTTGAAAAGAATGTCACTGGATGTCCTTCTTGACTAAGGACTGCACCTATTGCCTTCTTGCTTGCATCACATTCAACTATTAAAAGTTGATCAAAACTAGGGAGCCTCAAGGTGGGATGTTCTGCAACCTTCCTCTTCAAAATATCAAATCTTTGGGCTTCTTGTTCTATCCATTCAAACCTGCATTTGATTCCTCCTTTTATAATGTTAAGGATGGGAGCACAAATATGACTAAAGCCCTTGATGAACTTTCTATAAAAAGTTGCCAATCCATGAAAGCTCCTAACATCACCTACAATCCTAGGTGTAGGCCAATTTACAATAGCATCAACCTTAGAAAGATCCATTTTCAAACATCCATTTGAAGCTACAAAGCCTAGAGACACCAACTCAACTTTCATGAATTCACACATATCTAGATGGATTACCAATTTCTCTTCATGAAGCTTCCTCAAAACCTGATCCAAATGCTTCAAATTCTCCTCCTTGGACCTACTAAACACCAAGATGTCATCAAGATAAACAATAAAAAAATTTCCAATAAATTCTACCAATACCTCACTCATGAGGTGCGTAAAGGTACTAGGTGCATTTGTCAGGCCAAATGGCATCACCATCCACTCATGTAAGCCCTCATTGGTTTTAAAGGTTGTCTTCCACTCATCACCAGGTCTGATTTTTATCTGATGGTAACCTAACTTCGAATCAATCTTTGAAAAGTAGCATGACCCTCCAAGCTAGTCCAATAGGTCCTCAATCCTAGGCATAGGAAATTGATATCTAATTGTGATCTTGTTGATGGCTCTAGAATCAGTGCACATCCTCCATGTTCCATCTTTTTTTGGTGCCAACATAGTGGGTACAACACATGGTCTCAAACTCTTCCTAATCAACCCCTTATCCAAAAGGTCTTGCACTTGTCTTTCTATCTCCTCATTCTGACTAGGAGTCATCTTGTAGGCAGCTTTATTAGGCAAGGTCACTCCAGCGATTAGATCAATTTGATGACTGATTTCTCTGATGGGAGGCAAGCTATCAAGCATGTGTCTTTGGCCACAACTCCCTTGTATCTATCCAACATGGCTTACACTTCACTAGGAATCTCTCCTTTCTCACCATTTCCTTGCTTGGACTCATCTTTTGGGTGTAAAACTAAAGCATAGCCTTGGGTCTCTTCTTGTTTGAGGACTTCCAAAAACTCATTCCCACTAAGCAACATGACATGTGGAATAACAATCTTATCTTCCCCTTGATTACGTAAAGGATCCATCCTAATGGAATAACAATCTTATCTTCCCCTTGATTAGGTAAAGGATCCATCCTAAACTATCTACCATTCTTGGTAATGATATACACATTTTTCTCACCATCATGTTGTTCTTTGACATCATACTGCCAAGGGAGACCTAACAATATGTGACAAGCATCCATAGGAAGGATATCACACAAGATCCTATCCTTATAGTCCCCCATTTCAAAATCTACCCAAGTTTGTTCATATACTACTACATGTTGCCCTTTGTTAATCCAAGACACTCTATAAGGACTCACATGTGGTAACCTTTTCAATTTTAACTTCTCTACCATTTCTAAAGTAACAATATTCTCTATGGATCCAGAATCAACAATCACTTTTCAAACCTTACCATGAGACTTACAAGTAGTTTTGAAGAGTGACTTTCTTTGTGGGAGCTCTTTGCATTGGGGTACCTTCAACAACATCCTCCTTAGCATTAGTCTTTCTCCATCCAAGATAGGACCTGCATTCCCCATGGGTGAATTGACACTTTGTCCATCATCTTCCAGCACAAGTTGAGTCCTTCTTTCCAGTCCATGTGAGCTAGAAGCTTTCTCCGGACATCTACTCATAGTGTGACCCACTTGGTTGCAATTGTAACATTTACCAGTGAAAACACCAGGTCCTCTACCTTGGTTTCCTTGCCTACCCCTTCCAAATGGTCTTCTTCCTCCTATAAAGCCTCCATTATTGTTATTGAACTCTCCATTGGACTCTTGCTGGTTAGAATCACCATTTTTAAAAGGAATATTCCTTCCTCCATAGCCTCCTCTACCTCTGAAATTTCTGCCACCTCTTCCTCTATTATTTTGTTCTCCTCTCCTCTTTATCTTATCTTCCACCCGCAATGCCAATTGGAAGCACTTGTGCATACTGTCTGGAGCCATGATGTTGATCTAATCTTGGATTTTTTGCCTTAACCCACTCAGGTATCTAGCCACCTTCTTTGCCTCTTCTTCATGCTTCTTGGACCTAAGGCTTAGCTTGTGAAATTGTTCGATATATGCATTCACATCCAACTCCCTCTGTCTAATATTTTGCAACTTCTTATACATATGAACCTCATAGTCTATTGGTAGGAATTGGTCTTTGATTTTGTTCTTCATCCTCTCCCAAGAGGATATCTTCTTCTTCCCTATGTTCACCCTTTCTTCCTGCAGCACTATCCACCTCAACAAGGTAGACCCCTTGAGTCTAGACTTTGCCAAACTCACTCTTTTCTCCTTTGGGACCTCTTTATACTCAAAGTGGTTATTGAGTGTTTCTATCCATTCAAGCACCTCTTCTCCATTCAGGATACCACTATAAATAGGTAGACTTTCCATATTATCCATGTTTATAGATTTCAGGGCATCCAAGAACATCTTTTGATCAAGTGCCATATTCTGAGGGATGGCCTCCTGCTCCTCATTCTCCTCTTTTGATTCATCATCACAAGTTTTGTCCTTTCCCTTTGACTATTCGGTCTCTTTGAGTTTCTGTTCAAGAAACTCCTCTACCATCTTCTTAATGGCCTTTGGGTTCATTGCCTTAGGAGGGATTATCGCAGCCTCTTCTACAAATTCTAAGTCTAACATACACTATTCCACCCTTGGTATACCTCTGATACCAATATGATGTAGAGGGTCTGGGATGTTATATCAATTTCTTGGTTTGTACTCTAAAAAGGGTCTCCAGTTGGTACCATCCAATGGACCAATGTCTTTAACCTTCTCAAAGTCTCTAGAGATTTCCCTAGATCCTTCCCAAGGATCTCTTCATTCAATACAACTCATAGTTGACAAGGAGTCTCCTACCCCTAAGGCTCCAACCCTTCAACCAAGGACACCTAACAACCCCAAACCCCAAGCAACAGGATCTTTACACAAAAGGTGGAATCTAACCTATGTGAGTTTTTACACATGTGTTTATGGAATTTTCACTATCCTTGACCCCTTAGATGGGTGTTTACTATCCCTTTGTATCTTTTCCCCTTTTGGACCTAGGAAATAGGGCTACAAGCAATTAGCCCTCCATTTGGAATTTTCTTGACTTGTCTCAAAACCTCCCTGAACAACCCCCTAAATAATTTTGATATTTGAATACCCATTTGGTCATTCTACAAGATTCCAAACTTTTGCATCTGGGTTTTGAGTATGGATGGTCAAACCCTACTGACCCTATTTAGCCTCTTCTAGCCGGTATTAGGGTTTAATCTCTCAAAAGCTTCACTATTCACAAAGGAATGAAAGGATAACACTTGCCAAGGGTCTATACCTATTCAAGGGTCCTTCTCATGCCAATTTTGACCATCCTTCAATCTGCTATTCAAGGTTTCCACCCTCTTTTCCTACTACAGAGGCTTCCCACATGAGTGATGTCAATCCTAGGGCATCATCTTAGGAAAGACAAATGACATTTCATGTATCCAAAACCACATGTCAAATCAACATCCTCCCAAGTTTCAAGTTGATCCCATAGAGAGATGTTGATTTGTGTCACTGTTTGCATCCAAACCCTGGTTTTGAGGGTTTTGTCAGGCCAGTGGGATAGAAAAATCACTTTCTTCCAAACCAGAAGGCTTCAAGACCTCAGATCAACTCCAAATGGATAGTGAACCTCCACTACAAATTTCCAAATTTTTAATTCATTCCCACCATTCACAGGGAATTATACAAGAATAGAAAACTCAAGAAAAATATAGGAAATCACAATAACCGTTTCCTTTGAAGATAAGAAATTCATTCAATATCATCTCTAACCAATAGGCACTGTTCCTCTAGGATTATATCATGTCAAGGAACTCCTCCAACTACCTCCAATGCATATAATCAACCAACTAACCATTGGGATAAACACATTTCAAAATCTTGCAAGAAAAGTTGCTTAAGACAATAATGCAACTTTTGTCAACTTTCTACAATTCGGTCTTGCCTTCACACCAAAGGTCAAGAATGAACCTACCATATATTGTAGACCCCTAAACACCAAAAATACATAAACAAATTCCCATACAAGGCCTTTGACCAATTTGCCACACCTTGGGGCCTTAAGGCTTATTACACTGCTTAGGCCTAATCAATAGGCCTTCAAACACACACATTGCACATTCTATTCCTAACATAACCATTAATCAAAATGATGTAGACACATCAAAATGAAGTAGACACATCTCCTAGTGCCCCTGGACTAATCATACCACCTAGTCACTTCTACCTGCAATCTTTGTGGAAATGGTGGTGTTCTAACAGTGTCTGAAGTTTCAGATTGAGGTATTTGTTTATATAGGCTGGTCAGGTGTAGTATCCTGTGCAATCTTCTGAGATGGTAATTTAGTTATAAATGGAGGAGATGGGGCAAGTAAGGTTGTTCTTGACCATAAGTGAATATCACTTAGACTCAGAGAATATGCAGGATATTGATTAGGATCAGCTAAATAAACTTGATGTTATTGTTGAAGTTTATTATTAGGATTTGCCACAGGTTGTGTTGGCAGTTGAGTTGACTTGGGTGGAGTAGAATTAGCAGCTAGTGGCATTAAAGTTGGTTGTTGGGACCGTTGTGGTGGCTGCAGGAAACCAAAGGATTGATTTGACCATTGTTGACCTCCCCTCCATTGAGGTGACTGCTGCCAGCTACCTTGAGGTTGTGACCGATTCCCTTGTGGTTTCTGCCACTGAAACAAAGGGTTTTCATAATTGGGCCAAGGATTTTGGGAGTTATTCCAAGAATGAGGAGTATAATTCCTGTGAGATTTTGTCAAGATCTAGAGGCAATGGAAAACACAAATAAGAGAGAACAAAATAAATGATAGGAATAAACTGTATTCTATCAAGATGAAAATACTGATCAACTGGATCATCAATCGTTACATACAATGAATATGAGCCTACTTATATAGGCAAGGCTATATGGATATGTGAGCACACAAACATGACATGTGTCTCAATAAGAAACAAGGGTATGTAGGAAATAGGTGTGGCTAGGTAGGAGAAACAATATAATATTCCACATGAGGTGGATCACCCACTGAATGTGGAGTGTAACAACAAGATCATACCATAAAAGGTGGAATTTCTCCTACACACACTATCCCAATGTGCCACATACACCCAAGTGTCTCATACCCAAACTACTATTAAATGCATGTACCTAAGTAAACTTAAGTAAGGTGTAATAATATCCAAGATGAATAATTATTTACACCAACACCCCCCCTTAAGTGCAACTTAGGGGAATGCACTAAAGTCTACAATGCAACTAAGAAATGCAAAATGGGTCCCGGCTACGAGGCCGTGTTAGGTACACATGTACAAATGCAAATGCATGAAAACCAATGCAAGGAAATCTCTCACAAAGCAGGGAAAGAGAGAAAAACCCAATGGGAAAAAACCCTCCCCCAAAAGAGAGATGAAAACTAGATACAAAGAACTCTCATAGAAGTATGTGAAGGACAAAAACCCATGTGAGGAAAAAGTCCCCCCCATATGAGAGAAGAAGAAGAGAGACTAGGAATCCCCCCCTCAATCTGGAATATGCACCAATGATAGAAGCTCAAAGATGAATGAAGAAACTGCTCCATGAATGTCAAACAACATTCCTCCCCTTAGGAAGAAACAAAACCAAAGGTGTATCCATGAAGTCTCCCCAACCATGAAGGGAAGATGAAGGAAAAATACTCATGATGAAAGGAATCTCTGAAAACTACTCAAGTGTCCCCATGTTGATGCTGAAAGGTACCCCCTCCAAAGGTGGTAAACTGTGCCACAGTGCTGAAAAAGGCACTCTAAGATCTAGTGGAGATGAATGTAGAACAATATCCAAAGACTCATATGTCTCCTCAAAAGATAAAGAGACCTCCTCCAAGTGTTGTACAAAAGTATCCACAATCATGTCAACTTCTAAAGATTGATCATGTAGAGAATGCACAAGAGGGTCAGAGTTATCCCTCGCAACAATCAAAGAAGGATCATCTTCATCAAAGAGAAGATGAATTTCATGAATGGTGTCTCCCAAATCTGCAATGTAGGAGTCCACAAACAAACCTGCAATGTCTGTCAAGTAGGCATCCCAATCAACTGAAGTTGGAAGACATGAAATATCCTACTACACTGAATCATAAGAAGGAAAAATTGTCACACTAGCTACATTATCAGGTGCAATAGGTGGTGTGATATCAATAGAAGGAGATGAAATGCAAGGCTTAAGAACAGGGTCACATGTGAGAATCCCCAAGTTCAAATGCCCAAAGTTCTATTCAAAATGTGAATCATCAACATAGGAAGAATCAACCTCATCAATAGGACCAAAATTTGAAAAAGAGTACAACCAAGATGCATGATCAACTACCCCAGTCGTAATGATAGCTCCACTCTCCAAGTCTCTAATGATAACTGAATCAGGTATGAACTCCACAGCTTTCCTAGTTGCCCCATGTGTGATTTGATAGATGGAAAGAAGATTATTTGTCAAGTGGGGTACACAAAACACATCATTGAAGGAGTTATCCCCAATGACAATAGATCCTTTCCCAATCACATCCATGTATGTATGATTGCCCATCAAAATTTGTGGCATGTGGCAAGGCTCAAATGTAGTAAACATAAACTATGAAGATGCCATATGATGAGAAGCCCTTGAATCTAGAAGCCATCTCCCTGAATCATGACTTGTAGTAGCACAAAGAGCTTGTCCCTTTCCTTTATCTGTCCTAAAAGAGTGACCCTTTCCTTTATCCTTGGAAGAAGAAGCCAATGTAGACATTCTAGAAGGTAGGTTAATTCTATTCTTCTCAAGAAGATTCTTCAACTCATCAATATCCTTCTTATAACAATGATGTTCATCATGTCCTGACTTCTTGCAATATCCACAAAAAAGATTGTCCTTATATGATTTCCTCTTAGGTGAGAATGGTGAATCACCTTGTTGTGGAGAGGAATATTGTGCTCCATCCTGTTGTGGTTTAGACTTAGGTTGCTTTTGATTCTTGCATTTTCCTTGATTACTTTGATTCCCTTTGTTAGCCACCAAAGATTGTGACTTTGAAGATTTGAGAATCCCCATCGTGGTCAACTTAGATTTCTCAAGTATCAACATCTTCATGAATGAATCAAATGAGGGAGAAGTGTATGAGGAATCTTGAGCTAACCTATGGGTGTGAAAGCTAGATACAAAGGCTATATACTCTGAAGGAAGCTTGTCCAACAAGTTATGAACCAATTGAGCATCCTTTTTGTCAATTCCACAATCCTTTAGCTTTGCTCTTAGCTCAGTTTCATTTGTGACATAATCTTGGATTGTATCAAAATCCTTGGGATCCAAAGTTGTGAGTTCACTATCAAGCTTGTAGCCCTTAATCTCATCAACTTGACCATACAATTTTTTTTAAATATCCCAAGCCTCTTTAATTGTTGTACACTTATCAATGTGAAAAATAAGGTCATCTGATACATACTTTCTAAGAGTTCCAAGTGCCATAGCATTCTTAGTAAGCCATTCAATTTGAGCATTAGGATCAGCCTTAGGATCAGGTGGTGTTGTAATAGTTTCATTTACATAATGAATGAATCCTTTTTCCATTAGTTTACTCCATGCCTTAATTTTTCATGATGCATAAATATGAGGAGTTAAAAGTGGAAATTTAGGAGAACCCATAGCACCAAAATGAAAAACACAAGATAGAGAGAGGCACAATCACACAAGACACCCCCCCAAAATACTCAATCAAAAAATCCCCCCAAAATGGTGATTTTGGTGCTTTATACTTAGTGCATATACAATGGGCCACTTGAAAAACAAGGCATAGTGGACTTTTGATTTCAATTTACAACTTCTCAAAATGAGATCTAAGAGACTTCAACAAATGCTGCTAGTGATCTAAACTGAGATCCAAGCAAAATGCAAGTACCAAATATGCCAAAAATGGCCAAATACTAAAAGTCCAATTTCTACTTAAAATAACTACAAACAGATGGTAGATTATGAAAGTAGATGAAAAAATATTCACTTTCAAAAAAAACAGCACCTGAAAAGGAGTCCATATGAGCCCAAATGAAGCCTCCAAAGTTGTAAAAATCAGGATTTCATGATTTCCAAAAAACCTGTATCCAAAAATTAGAAAACTCCTACACCACTGTACAGATCACAAAATTCTACCCCAAAACAAAAAAAAATTGCTCGAAAAAACGAGTCCGGATGAGTGAGATATCGCTATTTGAAAAATGCTTGCAAAATTATAATTTTTGGAAAATTTTCGTCGCAGCGTCAAACTTCAAATGCCTCTAGATTTGCCCTCTGAAGTCCAATTTGGATGAAACAAAAGGAAAAACTAACTTTCTTGGTCCTCCTGAAACTAATGGTAACCTTAGATTTGACCCATCAAGCTTCAATAATAACCTTCAATAGAAAACTCCAAAATACACAACCCCAAATAGCATCAAATTTCTCTCAATTAGCAAACCAATGACACTCTAATGGCTCTAATACCATGTGAGACATGGACCAGCTCTGATACCATGTGATATTTTTCCAAGATCTAGAGGCAATGGAAAACACAAATAAGAAAGAACAAAATAAATGATAAGAATAAATTGTATTCTATCAAGATGAAAATACTGATCAACTGGATCATTAATCGTTACATATAATGAATATGAGTGTGCTTATATAGACAAGGCTATATGGACATGTGAGCACAAAAACATGACATGTGGCTCAATAAGAAACAAGGGTAGGTAGGAGAAACAATATAATATTCCACATGAGGTGGATCACCCACTGAATGTGGAGTGTAACAACAATGTCACACCATAAAAGGTGGAATTTCTCCTATACACACAATCCCAATGTGGCACAAACACCCAAGTGTCTCATACCCAAACTACTATTAAATGCATGTACCTAAGTAAACTTAAGTAAGGTGTAATAATATCCAAGATGAATAATTATTTACACCAACAATTCCCAATATTCTAGGAATATAGAAGAGTTGATCATCATTTCCATAAACTGGCTTGAAATTTGGACAAGTCGACTGACTATCAATTTTAGCAAGGAGCTTACATTTGCAGTCCTTCTTCTTTTGCCTACAATGAGGACAAAATTCATAAAGCATTGCCTCTACTTCTTCATGATTCTTCTTTGTTTGAAGTATATCCAAATGAGTGGCCATGTTATTAATAATATCCTCCTTAAAATCCTTTAGCAAATGAGTTCTCTCCATCCTTGAAACAGTTGTAGATGCTTTTGCTACTGAAGATCCAGGCCTATAATATCTACCTTTCTTAGTAGAAGCCCTAGAGTATTTTTGATAGATCTTCCTGATATCATCCCGTTGAGTTTGAGTAATATATCCTCCTCCCATGAGGTCTTATGATTCAACATAGTCCTCATTAATTCCCCTTAAAAAAATCAATTTCAAGGATTCTTCACACAAGGTATTGTGCTTAGATTTATTGACACTGAAAAGAAACCTCTCAAGATAATCTTCCAGACTTTCATCTTATTTTTGTGTCATCTGGAAGATATCATCACCATGTCTATCAATTCCTCTGCAGTAATATTTATACTTTTCCAAGAACTTTTCCTTCATTTCATCCCAGGTAGTTATTACATCTCTACCTAAACTCATAAACCACCTAAGAGTAGCTTCTTTCAGAGTAGTAGGAAATAGCTTGAGTTTATGTCCATCAGTGGTATAATCATAACTTCTACACAGAATATCAAATTCAAATAGAAAGGTGTCTCGGTCTTCAGTGACCAAGCCATAGAACTTGAGAAGAGAGGAGGTTGGTATATTCTTCAAATTTGCATTATCATGTAGGTCTAGAATAGAGAATTCAAATGTTGGGTTCACAGGTGGAGGTGGAGGCCCTCCTCTGCCTCCTGGAGAATTTCCTTGCATTAGTCCTAATAAAGAACCAAAGGTAAAACATTCTCTTCAGGGACTTCATTCAAGAAATCAAGGTCTCATTCTGATAAATCAAAAACACCTTGATTTCTAGCTCGCAAAAAGGTTTCAGCAAAAAGATTTATATATGGGTCTTGATTTGAGTTTATTTCAAGTACAGGATGCAAGGGAAGAAATATTCCTAATGCATCTCTTCTTCGCCTATGCATGCAAATTTTATAAATAAATGCTAAGAACTAAATCTAAAACAAACTGAAAGATTTTAAAACTAACGGCTACAAACTGACTCTGCTAGTGGTTCCGGCAATGGAAAGGAATGGGTGTTCTTGGCTATCAAGGAAGATTATCCAGAAATTGAAGAGAATGTACCTGAAGAAAAGGACATTGCTGCTAAAATTGAAGGATGAATGGGAAATTGACAATGGATGTTCACATCATATGACTGGAGATAAAAGGAAGTTTCTATCTTTGCAAGAATTTGATGGTCGTCTAGTTAGATTTGTAGATGACAAGGCATGCATGATCAAAGGAAGAGGAACCATATCATTAGATGGTAAGCATAATACTAATAATGTTTATTATGTCGAGGGTTTAAGGAAAAATCTTTTAAGTGTAGGACAATTGGTGGATAAGGGATTTCAATTACAATTCAAGGATGGAAAATGCAAAATCATTAATAGATCTGGATTAGAGATTACAACTGGTACTCAGACAAAAGGTAATATATTTCATTTGAATTCCAGTGAGAAGACATTTTTGATTGAACAAATTGATGAGAGTTTGCTATGACATAAAAGGCTATGTCATGTGAATTTTGATTGCATGGTAAAGATCAATTCAACTAAGGCAGATAGAGATATACCTAAGATTGTGAAGCCTTATAATCCGATATGTAAAGAATGTCAAATGGGAAAACAAGTCAAAACCTCATTTAAGAGTATACAAGACAAGTCTAATGATGTTCTTGATCTTATTCATATTGATTTGTGTGGCCCTTCTAGAATCAAAAGTTTTCAAGGTGATAGATATTTTATGCTAATCATTGATGGTTATTCTAGAATGATGTGGGTTACTTTTTTAAGTGAGAAATATGAGGCTTTTGAAAAGTTTAAAATCTTTAAAGCTAAAGTTGAAACTGAGAAAGGATTGAAGATTAATTGCTTAAGGTTAGATCATGGTGGAGAATTCACATCCGATGTGTTTAATAAATTTTGTGAGAAGCATGGCATAAGGAGATAATTTTTTGCTCCTCGAACACCTCAGCAGAATGGAGTTGTGGAAAGAAATAACAAAACTATCTAGGATGTTGCTAGAACCATGATGATGGAAACTAATCTACCTCGTATCTACTGGAGAGAAGTAGTGAGCACAGTAGTTTATACATTCAAGAGAGTTCATATCAAAGGGGAAACTGGTAAGACACCTTATGAATTATGGTTTGGCAATACACCTACAGTTAAGTACTTCAGAATCTTTGGTAGCAAATGTTATATCAAGAGAGATAATTTCATTGGAAAATTTAATCCTAGATGTGATGAAGGAATATTTTTTGGTTATTCTAATGAAAGAAAAGCATATAGATGTTATAACAAGAGATTGCAAAGAATTGTGGAGAGTACTAATGTCAAGGTGGATGAGAAAAATAGAAGTCAAAACAGAATTTATGAGCAAGAACCGATAGTGGAAATGATCATAACTGAACAAGTAACACCTTTACCAAAATGAAATGTTGAACCAGTCACTCCAACAGTATCAGAAAATTCAACAGTAAATGAAGAACAGGTAAGAGGAATAGCGAGTCATAAGACTCCTAAGTATGTAAGGTTGAATCATTCAGAAGATCAGATCATTGGGGATGGCAACAATGGAGTGATGACAAGAAGAAGATTGGTAGCTAATGAGGCATGTTTAATTTCTCAAGTTGAATTGGTATCAGTAATTAAAGCATGTAAAGATGAATATTGGATGAAAGCTATGGAAGAAGAATTAGATTAGATAGAAAAGAATAACACCTAGATTTTGAGAAATTGACAAGGAAAGATGAATCTACACTAATAAATCCTACAAGATACAAGTCTATGATTGGAGGTCTTCTATATTTGACTCTGTAGACACCTAAAATTGTCATGTCTAATTAAATAAATATTTTATTTATTTAATTATCTAAGCCTAATTCTTCTATTAATTAAATAATTTTTTATTTATTTAATTAATTCATTTATCCTCTTCTAGCCTTATTTCTCATTTAAATAAATACATTTATTTATTTAAATTATCCCTTTCCTAAATTAAATAAATATATTATTTATTTAATTGTCCTACTTCTTCTATTAATTAAATAAATCTTTATTTATTTAATTAATTCATTATCTTTTTCTACACATGACACATGTCATTCATCTCTTAATTCATACACTACCTACCTCTTTCATTATTTTGGTATTTCTTTTACCTACCCTCTAATCCTAGCCAACCTCTCTTTTTACACCTCTCAATCTTAACCCTCCATTTCTTATTGTGTCTTCTATTTAAGGAGATGCTTTCTTCATTGTCAAACCCTAATGACACATGCTAATGACTGATTTTGGAGTACTTGACTACACTACGATCCTACTTGCAACCACATTTCGTTCTTTGTTGAGCTCTTGTGCATACAAAAATCTGAGAGCAAATATATCAAGCAAGATCAATAGAGATAGGAAGAATGGAGATCAAAAACCCTATTGGACATGTGATGGTATAATCTTTGTGATTTTGAGTTATTTGCATTGTCTTAGGTAATCTTCATATGTTATGGTGGATCTTTGTTGATTGTTAGGCTGGGGTTTGGTTGTTGAATTCATTTAGCCTTTCAATTTTGTTATTATTGTTATCCATTTTCACCATACACATTTTGGCACGCCCGGTGGGACTCTTGTCCCTTTGCATTTAACATTTTTATTGCAGATTTGGCATTTTTGAAGTTGCAGATCGGACTATTTTCGATGACATTTTAGGTTTTTTCCGCGTCTGCGAGCGTTCGGATCACGTTTTTGTGTTTCAAAAGCGTCTGTATACTCTGGAATCGCGTCTGTGTTTTTTGCCAATTTTTGTTTTGCAGGTTTTTGAAAGCTGCGTCTGTGATTCCAAATCGCGTCTGCACTGAATCAGATCGCGTCTACATCACTTAATAGCGTCTGTGACCTCTGATCGCATCTGTGAATCACAGAACAGCGTCTGTGTAATACAGACGTGTCTGTGTCTGGTATAGAAGTGTATGTGCTTTCTGTTTTGCAATTTTTAATTTTTCTTTGATTCGGGTTTTCGGATTTCATACTTAGGGTTTCGGATCTGGTTTATTTTCGACTAACCCTTGCAGATCTAGCTAACCTGGTTTGTGCAGCTTGCTTTGGAGGCAAAAACATTTTTGTTGAAGGCCCCTTTTCACAAAGTCTTTTGGGTTTTCTAAAATTTACCTAACTTGTGTGCTTGCAGGAAGGGGTTATCATTTGAAACAACCCAAACTACTAACAATTTTGTTGCAGGGCCTTGGCTAGGGTTTTGTAATTTTGTTGTGTGCCTTGTTTTCATAGCTTAGCAAACACTTCCATTGGTGCACTAAAATTGAATCATTGTCTTTTGTGTCTTGAGCAATAGGCTCTTTTTGTTCAATCTTTAGAGGGCCTGTCTTCCCGTGTGGTCATTAGGACTACTAGTGAGAAGAGAATGACCCAAGTGGTAGCGAGGAAAACCCACCTCTTCCGAACCACTATAATCAAATGTATTCATGGTGAAAACTATGGATAACGTGTGCTGATTAGTTCATACCGACACTATGTCTCCCCATAAACCCGTTTGATCAAATTTATTTGATCATTTGTAGGGCGTAACCCCTACCGGCTGGGAGCCTTCTGTATTTACAGAGCTGAAAGTGCCGCATGTATGGCCACACGAGCGGATGCCCTTACTAGCACCTTTTTGTTTTAGAAGCCCAAATCCTTCTAGTTGTTGAGGCAGGAGGTCGGACCTCTGGTAGCGGCCCACACACATACGGTTCTTAGTAGAGATACAAAGTTCGCCATGGGGAGTTTTCATGGGGACTGATGCTTGGCTGACCCGAGAAGTGAGTGCCGAGGGTGGAGCCAGTGAGGTCAAGCATCTAAGTATCCACTCTGAATAGCGTAGCCTCGGGGGTAAAACCCTATGTGGGATCAACAACTATTGTCTTGGCCAGCCCTAGGATTTGTGCTTGTCTTATGCTAAACACTCAAACATTCAAGACAAAACAACAAAACATTGTGTCTTTTGTGTCTTCAAGTGTATGCAAAAATTTTTACATCAAACAACACACTTTTGGAGTCTAAACAGTTTGCAAACATTGGGTCATCAAAATTGTGTCCTCTTGTCATGAAAAAACAGTCAAACAGTCGGATTTGGTCACAACAAAACAACTTCACACATTGGAAAAATTGCACTAAGGTTACAGAAACGCGTCTGTGTCTGTTTTAACCGCGTCTGTGTCATATAAGCACGTCTATGAAGGGCAGAATAGCGTCTATGTTTTCAACAGCATCTGTGTCAAATAAAGAGGCGTCTGTGTCTGGGAATCGCATCTGTGAAGTATACAGAGGCGTCTGTGTTAGGAATTGAAAACTTTAACAGTCCAGCAAATAAAAGAAAATCAGTTTTGGCATACTTGAGCTTCCTAGGTTGTCTCTTCAGGTTTCATCTAGCATTCAACCTGTCTTTGGGTCTCACACAGCCCATCATTGCTTCACATCTCATTTTACATTCACAATTGTCTAAACTTGAGTCAAAAAGGTCACTTGCTTGTCCTCATCATACTTTTTCAACACACTACATACAACAACACTTTGCTAAGTGGTCCCTCATCAAGGTTTCTTACCTTTGGGTCTCATTTGGTCTTACTTAGAGTCAAGGTCAGCTTACCTCATCAAGAGAAACGATCCTCTCTTTGGAAGTCACACCTACTCTACTACTTACATACTTGGTCTTACACTTTGGACATTGCAAGTACACCTCAAGATTCACTTACACTCCATACAACTCTTGGTCTTCCATACTCTTTTCACTTTTCATCTAGTCTTTCACATCTTGGTCTAACACCTAGTTCATGGTTGAAACCCACCTTCAAAAATCTAGGAGAATAGCTAAAGAAGCTCAAGAATCCATAAACATGAGTTCTTATGAGTATGACAATGATCTATTCTACAATCCTGAGCACACTACATTACCAGACATGAATGTTTATAGACACAATCCAAATGTGGAAAGCGCAAACACTATAAACAACAATGCTACGCACAATGACAATGTTGACAATTCTTCAATACTATCAGCAGACATAGAAGAATCCATAATGAATCCTCAATTCAATAGATTGGTTGAAGAGATAATGAGGAGAGATCGACAGTACTTTTTAAACATGATGGCACATAGTGGAGCTAAAATACCGCATGATTTTGACTTATCTCAACTTATGGAAAGTCGACCCTCACAGCAAACTCAACTCAACATGGATCGAAGGAGACCAAATAGTGGAGGAAATAGAGGACCGAATATGATGCCTGAGTCACCATCAGTTTTGCTTCAAAAACCAGCAATCCCACATACACAAGCTCAAACATATGATACTTACACTCAAAGACCATCGTGGAGGCCTTATGCTCAAACACATGCTCAAGGTATGGATCAATCAAGACAAGTGGATACTCAAGGACATCCTCAAAATTTTGACACAAAGAGACCTCATGTCAAAATTGGGGGCAACACAATGGAAAATGAAAGGCCTATTGAATATGGTTTATACACACAAAACAGATATGGGGTCCCTCAACATGAAGTTATGCCAAGTGCTCCATACATGTTGCAACAATATAGACCTCCATATGGACATGTCTACGATCAGTATCATCCATACATGCAACAAGCTCCTCCTCAAATGGGCATTTCAAACATGGGGTATGCTACAAGAAATCGATCTCCTCCCAAGAATAATTTGGAGCAACAAATAAGAGATTTACAAAAGAAAATGGAGGACATGAGTACATCAAAACCTACATACACTATGAGAGATATATGTCCTTATCCCTTTGATAAGAGCATTCCAATGCCTCCATTTCCTCCACACTTTGTGACACCAAAATTTGACAAATATAGAGGGAGAGGAGACCCCAAGGCACATATAAGACAATTCTTCACAGCTTGCATTGAGGTAGCGGCAGAAGAAACATACATGATGAGGTTGTTTCCACAGAGCTTAGGCGACCAAGCTATGGAATGGTTTTCTCAATTACCTCCTGGTATTAAGTCATGGGGCGATTTAGCAGAGGCATTCATTCAGCATTTCTCTTACAACATTGAAATAGATGTCTCAGTTACTACCTTGTGCAATACGAAACAAAAGGAAGGAGAATCTTTCGCAACATTTTTACAAAGATGGAGAAATCTAGCTAGCAGATGCTCTTGCGAAATCCCGCAGAAACAAATGGTAGAAATGTTCACTCAAAATGTTAACAAGGCTATTGGATATGATCTCAGGAAAGCTTGTTTGTCTACATTCAAGGATGTTATTGAAAAGGGCCTAGCAATAGAAAAAGTCTTAATTGAACAAGGAGTTATCAAGCTATTCAAAGAAAACAAAGAGGACTTTAAAGGAAAGGACAAACCAAAATTTTGGAACAAGAACAAGAACATAGTTAATGATGGTGTTGTTGATGCCAACACAGTGAGACCCAAGTTCATCTTTTCTGGATCAAGTTCTACCAACAATCAGGTGAACACTCAAACAACTTCTAGACCACGAAGGAAGTACACTCCATTGGGAGAACCACTTGAATCAGTATTCAAAAAGATTGTAGCAAACAAAGTGATCACAGTTCCAGATTTTCCTCCATATGAACCAAAGGTCAAACCAAATTGGTGGAATGATGATGAGTTTTGTGAATTTCATAAGAGCAAGGGTCATAAGACAAGTAATTGCCATAGATTGAAAAACATTGTGCAAGATCTCATTGATAGAGGCGACATCGAGATTGAGGGACATTCATCTAATCAAGAGCATGAGATGTTTAAGGAACCATTCCCAAAACATGACAAAGGAAAAGGCAAAGTCATAGATGATCAAGCCAATTACACTAGAGCACCTTACAATTATGATTCTACTATCAATCACATCTCGATGGACAATCATATTTCTACTATCACTATCAAAAACAAAAATCCTGAGAACCCTTCTCAAAGACCTAAGATTGTCCTAAAAGGTGTGGGATCTTCGTCCGAGTCTACCTCTGAATGTCATGTTACAACTCGTCGAGGTAAGATTACATTGCCAGGTACCTCCACTATGAATACCAATCCTTCATCTACCAAGCCTAAGTACGACCTTGTAGAACAATTAGGGAAGATGCCCGCGCTCATCTCCATTCTTGAGCTCTTACGTATATCCCCTATACATAAAGCTATCCTTGACAAAATCTTGAGAGACACTACCGTTCCTACTGATCTGAACGTGGACCAGTTTCAAGCCATGGTGGGATACCTTTCCATTCCACACTCCCTTACATTCACAGAAGTCGATGACGCCTCCGTAAGTCAGCCTCATAATGCACCTTTACACATTGAAGCCTTCATACACAAACATCGAATAAAGCGAGTCCTGATAGATGGAGGAGCAGGTCTAAACATTTGTACTTTGAGCATATTAGACAATTGGGATATTCTGACAAAGCTGTGAATTCTACAAACCAAATCACCATCAAGGCTTATGATGATGAAGAGCGTTCATCCAAGGGCACAGTTACCTTACCACTAAGAATCGGGCCAGTCACAAAGGATGTGGTTTGTCAAGTCCTAGATCTAGACCTCACATATAACATATTGCTAGGACGTTCGTGGATTCATGAAATGAGGGCAGTCCCATCAACATACCATCAATGCATTAAGTTTCCTCATAATGGAGTCGAGGTAACAGTCAATGGTGATCCAAATCCATTCATATATTGCAATAACTTGAGGTCACATACTGAAACTATCATTCCCAGTAATCGTGAGGCTACTCCTTCTTCAGCATACATTGATCGTGAGTCATTAAAACCCTCGACATCCAAACAAGGTGAACTTAGAGGCAAGTTTCAAGACAAAGGCATGGGAGAATACACTCTGAATCAGACGATGTTTTTATGACAAGTCCTGAGCTCTCCAAAAGAATATGGGAGGCCACATCCTAACAAGCAAATCTCCATCATGATACTCAAATGGGATCCTACCATCTTTCAAAGGTGGGGTGAACTAGAAGAGGAAAATTTATATAAAATGCTCTATAAAGACATTGAAGAGGACACACGTGATCAGATTATTATACCCTGTGAGAACTATGGCAAAGGTTTCAAAATGTTACAAAGATTTGGGTATGATGGAAAAAGCCCTCTCGGGTTACGCAAAGAAGGTGTCATGGAGCCCTTACAACCTGAGCTAACTACAAGAAGAGAACGCTCCAAGAGACTTGGTTTTCTGAATTCCAAGATTCACAATAAAAGAACAAAAGAGGTATGGCGAATCAAAGTTGCCGACGTTCAACAAGAGGATTATCCTTCCACATATTCTAATGAGTGGGAATGGGGTTCAGACAAATCCTCCAGTGATTATGAGCTCGCCGAAACATTCAGAGAGCCAGATGAACCCACAGAGGAAGAGGAATTTTACAAAAAGTTCAGAGTTGGTCAAGAACCAACCCATAAGGATCCCGCACATTCTTCGTTTCAAGGCCCTAGGTTGAAATCACATAGGATGAGGACACCTGTCCTAGAAGGCGCTACTAGTGATGACAATTTGGATTCACTCACGATCGAAACTGATGAGGAGAGTGCCATCGATGACCTCGACGATTGCCTTGACATACCTGAATATAACCACATCTTCACTATTAGTCCAGCAAATTCTGAAAACACTAATGACCTTCCCCTTGTTCATCCCCAACTCATTGACTGGGATCATGAAGGACCAGCACAATTTGATACATTTCAAAATGACGAAGCTATTGTCGACTATCTTGGCATTCGAGATGATCTTCCCCCTGGAGACCATAAAGTAGGATACGCCATAGAACTCAACAACATGGCATACTTTGGTGAGGGTGTCGGACCTTCCAGTCGCAAAAATGTGAAAATAAAAACAAAACAAGGGTCTTATGGCGAAAACCACACTGTGGCGCTGTCTGACCCCAAAAAAGTAAAAAGAAAGGACGTATCTGAGGGCGAAAACCTCTCTAAGGCACCCGAAGATGGAAGGTTCGACATTCTCCTAGCATCATATGAGGAAAAATCATCCATGTTGGTAGAGGAGACTATAAAGACAAACATTGGTACAGAAGAGGTTCCACACAACATATTCTTGGCGCAATCATTGACAGAGGCCGAAAGGGCAAAATTCATAAACTTCTTCAAGGAACGACAAGTCAACTTTGCATGGTCATACGCTGATATGCCTGGACTGGATCCGGATTTGGTAATGCATCATTTGATAGTCAAACTGGGGGCAAAGCCAGTAAAACAGAAATTAAGAAAAATGCACCCACAAGTGGCATTACTAGTCAAAGCAGAGCTGGAGAAATTACTGGATGTCGGATTCATACGCCCAATTGATTATCTCGAATGGATCTCCAATCTAGTACCTGTTAGCAAACCAGATCGCAGTATCCGAATATGTACAGACTTCAGAGATATCAACAAAGCTTGTCCAAAGGATGATTTCCCATTACCAAACATAGACTTGATCGTTGGTCTCACAGCAGGTCATGAAATGTTATCCTTAATGGACGGATTTTCTGGATATAATCAAATCAGGATTGCACCTAAAGATCAACATAAAACATCATTCACTTGTCCATGGGGAACCTTCTATTGGAACGTCATGCCCTTTGGGCTGAAAAATACAGGCGCCACGTATCAAAGAGCAATGACTACTATCTTTCATGATCTCATGCACATAACCGTGGAAGATTATGTTGACGATCTTTTGGGAAAGTCAATAGATAGAGATACACACTTGGACATACTTTCAGTTGTCTTTGATCGGCTGGAAAGATACAAGGTGAGACTAAATCCAAAGAAATATGTCTTTGGAGTAACCTCCAGGAAGCTCCTAGGATTCATTGTGTCTAAAAGAGGAATCAAAGCTGATCCAGCAAAGGTCAAGGCTATCTTAGACATGCCGCCACCCAAGAATATCATTCAACTTCGGTCTTTACAAGGGAGACTCCAATCCATACGAAGATTCATAGCACAACTTGCAGATAAGTGTAATCCTTTCCAGCACCTGCTACACAAAAACATCAAGTTCAAATGGGATGAGAACTGTCAACAGGCTTTTCAAGCGCTCAAAGACTATCTTTTGAACCCACCAGTCTTAATGCCACCCATTCCAGATCAACCGTTGCTACTTTACATATCAGCTACTCCAACGGCACTGGGGGCACTCCTAGCACAACAAATACCTAACGGCAAGGAAAAGGCAGTCTATTATATCAGTCGCACATTGGTGGGATATGAGCTAAACTACACACCAACCAAACGTGCATGTCTCACTGTGGTCTTTTCTTCACATAAGTTACGACATTATATGCTCACTCACAAGACTAGGTTGATTGCCAGAATCGATCCACTAAAATATCTTCTCAACAAAGCTACACTTACTGGGCGGCTAGCCAAGTGGGTAATGATTTTGAGTGAATTTGACATCGAGTACGTGGATAGGAAAGCAATCAAAGGACAAGCAATTGCAGATCAATTGGCAGATGCTCCCATGATAGATGATGTTCCTCTACAATCAGAATTTCCAGATGAGTCCATTCTAACAATATCACCTGCAAAGCCATGGCAATTATACTTTGACGGCTCTTACACACAGCATGGGGCAGGAGCGGGTATACTCTTTATAACTCCTCAAGGCGATTCTATACCAAAATCATACCACTTATCATTTCCTTGCACCAACAATATAGCGGAATATGAGGCATTAACAACTGGATTAAGAATTGCAGTTCAGTGGAAGATCCAAGAGCTTCGTGTTTTTGGGGATTCTCAACTGGTCATACGGCAAGCAACTGATGATTATCAAACAAAAGATGAAAAACTAATGCCTTACAAACAACTGGTAGATGATCTGAAACAGCACTTCGCAAAGATAGAGTTTGAGCAGATACCAAGAGAACAGAATCGTGCTGCAGATGCCATGGCTACAATTGCTTTGCTCATTGATCTACCACAAAATGAGACCCGCTATGAGTTCCTAGTAGACAACCTGTTGGTTCCCTCATATGAGATCACTCTTACAGAAATGATATGTGTTGTTGGTCCTGAATCCCAGTTATATGGTTCCATATTTACATACCTTCGCAACAATATCTTACCTCCCAATCTATCGAACAATCAATGCCACACTTTCATTCGCCAATCCTCTCGATACGTCATTTTAGCTGATATCCTATACTGACGAGGTCTAGATGGCACCCTTCTTAGATGTTTAGAGAGTGACGAAGCTCAGATTGCATTACGAGAAGTGCATGAAGGGATATGTGGCCCGCATACTAGTGGTCCTACCTTGGCCAAGAAACTCATCAGAACTGGATACTACTGGCCTACTATGGAAAAAGATGCATATCAGTTTGTCAAGAAGTGTAAGCAGTGTCAAATTCATGGAGACCTCATACATGCACCAGCACAGGAACTACAACCACTTGCATCTCCTTGGCCCTTTTGTCAGTGAGGACTCGATCTCATAGGCAAGATTCACCCTCCTTCTTCCAACGGTCATAAATTCATTATCACAGCCACAGAGTATTTCACAAAATGGATTGAAGCCGTGCCTCTCACACAAGTTACAGGGAAACAAATCGCTACCTTCATTTTGAACTACATCATTTGCCGATATGGGATTCCTACTTCCATTATCACTGATAACGGGCGTCCTTTCAAAAATCAGGATGTTCGTGAACTTTGTGAGCGCTTCCATATCTCCCATCGTTTCTCCACACCATATTACCCCCAAGGTAATGGCCAAGCTGAGGTGTCTAACAAAACAATTCTTAAAATCCTTAAAAAGACAGTGGACGACACTGGCCGTAACTGGCATATCCAACTTAATCTTGCACTTTGGGCCTACCGCACAAGTGTTCGCACACCTACAGGAGCTACACCCTACTCACTTGTCTACGGCGCTGAAGCCGTCTTGCCTATTGAGGTCGAGTTGCCTTCTCTACGGGTCTCCTTGAGAAACATAATCAACAATGAAGATTACAGGGTCTCTCGCTTACAAGAACTAGAACTGCTGGAGGAACGAAGACATACTGCTTTTAATCATCTCAAGGCTTACCAACAATGAATGAGTCGTAGCTACAATCACAAAGTCAAGCCTCGCATATTTGAGGTAGGTGACTTAGTCCTTAGAGAGAACCCCAAGAATCAGCAAGACAGAGATAAGAAGGGCAAGTTCGAACCAAACTGGCTTGGTCCTTACATCATCACAGCGGTATATGAATCTGGGGCATATCAGCTTTCAACTACAGAAGGTGAATCTTTGGAGGATCCTATCAACAGCATGCACCTTCGTAGGTTCTACACATAGCTCATTGGAATATCCTAATTCAAAAATTCAAAAAAATTCAAAAAAATCAAAAAAAAATAAATTATAAAACAAAAAAAATCGTTTCTTGGTGAAAACCTGGCAAACAGGCGCCTTGTGACACAAAAAAATTGAAAAATCGAAAAAAGTAAAGAGAAATAATTTCGTCCAATGGTGAAAACCACTTCGGTGGCACCCTGGGCAAGTACCATGGTGAAAACTGGGTCACCAGTGCCATACGTAGAGACATTGCTCCTCCCTCCTTCAGGATTCTCTTTCATCATTTAACTTTGCACACACTCACGACCAATTCGTTCATAATAAACTTACCCATTCCCATCATGGCTTGTTATTGATCTACCTAAGATTGGTTAGCCATCCATAAACCTTCCTTTTCACATCCCTTTCCATCCATAATAAATCAGATCCTATCTGTGACTACAGCCAATTCCTACGTCTAGTGATGGGTGTGGAACTGAGAACATCACATGTTTTGAGGAGTATAGTTTTTTCCAGCTTCCTTCAGTCTATCCGCACACAATCCGCAATAAAGCAACATTTGCATCACAGATCTGCAATAAAGTTTCATCTTCTCCGCAATAAAGTATCAGTTTCATGGATTCAGTCAATTTCAGACGAGACACAGCAGCAACAATGGGCTTCAACAAAATCAAATCTTTCAACAGACTCAGACAACATATGGTTCAGTGCTATCTATCCTTTTTGTGAAAGTAAACATTGTGACCATAATCAAATAAGACTTATACAAGTGACAAGGGACACTAAACTTGAGGACTACAGTGGATGTTGGTGTTGAGTCTTGGTTTTCTTTTGATTTTATCTTTTGGGTGACATGTCTTTTATCTTTTTCAGGATGTCTTTGACTAGAGATTCTATCTCCAGGATGTCTTTGACTAGAAAGGCGAGGATGGGGTATTGTCACCTATTTGCATTTGTTGTCTGTGGATTGTCTCTTAGTAATGCTATGACTTGTCCAAGGATATGAGGACACTGTAAGTCTAGTGTGAACTGGGGCATTCCTTGTTTGTGACTGTCTTATCTCCATGCAAACGGGTACAATGACTTTCTGAGTCGAACATATGCCTCGATTGTCATAACCTACTTGCCATAATAAAGCTCAATGATGATAACGCACAAGAAGCTCTTTCACGTTCATATCTTTTGTCTTCCATCCCCCTTTCTTGATTGACTTCCATTGTCCTTCTCGAGTCCGCGTAGCCCGCTATCACATGACTGAGTATAATGACACACCAAAAACATTTGCATTTCATATAGTTACACCTACATCACCACATATAAGCATTTCATACATGCATATAGATATCACAATTGCATCACATCCTGCATACAACACATGTTAGCACATCTCACATTTTCATCATGTAAATAATCATTTGCATTATCATATTCATTTGCATTACATACATTCACATTTGCATCATGCATCACATATACAACATAAAAGAACAAAAATATATTACATTGCATCATATAAGCATCCATATCATAAAACATGTATCACATAAGAATATCTCATCACATAAGGTACACATGCATATAGCTACCACAAAAATGGTGAATCATCTCTCATATATAATCAAATGTGTCATGATACAATGATGTCAAAAGAATCATATGACTACAAAATCACCCGCAGGTGTCTACAATACAAAAATGGTACATATACTGATACAAGGGGAGCCCTCTATGGCTATGATGAACTCCCTCCCTCGGAGTTGCCTGGCCTCGACGGATGCTGAGCTGTAGATGGACCCGCTCCAGGATCCCCCTGCCTATCTGGTGGTGGTGGAGGACCCATGACCCCACCGCTAGATGCTTGCCTCCTACGACTCCCTCCCGTAGCCGTCGCTGTACGCGATGGTCTATGGAAGCTCCTCGCCCGCTGATCCGCTAGCACTACACCATAGTACAGGTCCCTCCAATACCCAATCTCCTCTCCGGCTCGCAACACATATGCGTAGCCTGCCCCTGCATCTTCTGCCACCTGCCTCCCTGCCCTCAGAGCTGTCTCGGCCTCAGTATATCGCTGGATGGCCTGGTCCCTCTCTCACTCTGTATCTCGGAGCCTGATCCTGAGATGATCCCTCTCCCACTCCAACTCCGCGATCTCGTCTTCCTGGCCCTGGTAGATCTCTCTCAGCTCTAGCAGCTCATCCTCCTCAGGATCTCCACCCTCAGCCTCTGCCTGTGGCTCCTCCTCTGCAGGTGCCTGTACCTATGCTTCCCTCTGTATCTGTCTAGGTGCCTGAACTGGAGCCTGTCTCTGTACATGCTGGGGAACCTGTACCTGTCTCTGTACATATGCCTGTCTCTGCACCTGTCCCTGTCCCTGTCCCTGTCTAGGTCCCTGTGCTCTAGGACCCTGTGCTGCTGGTACCTGTAGGGGCAATCCACCTCGACCCCTCACCACCTAGGTTGCTCCCTCCTGTCCTCCCTCTCTCCGAGGTGCTACCTGCCTCTCCCCCACTACTCCCCTCCGCCTCCGTCGACCCCTACCTCCATCCCCTCCACCATCATCATCATCATCCCCTCCAACCTCTCCCTCCAGCAGCTCTCCAGGATCTGTCAACCTCGGAAACGGATGCTCCGCCCAATATGCAGCATACTCTGCATCCATCCCTGCATCCTCCACCTCTGGCCACATGTCCCAGGGTAATGGCATCATCTCAGCCAACTGTGTGACGGCTTGATCATACGATAACAATGGCCCGAACTGTGCCTGATCCCTGACTGTGCGGGCATACATGCCCGAACCTCGCGGCATCCTCTGGATCCTGCCGAACTGTCTCCCAACCCTGTCAACCAGCTGCCTCTCCAGTATGTAGGGCGTACGCCCAATCAGATACCTACTCCTGAACGTATAGGGCAACTCCACGGCATCGTCCTCCCACTCCTCGCACCCCAGGTACGACCTCCAGATAACCATATCAATGTCATCTATGACCCGCCTCCAGTGCTCCAGCCGGCCAATCCGAGGCTGTGACGTAATCATATCATACAAATGTACAAAACTCCGTCCATGTCCTCTACCCCTGAAGTGGATAGGCCATGTGATAGGAAGGTGCTCATATGCCCACACCTATAGCAGTGTCACTCTGCAGCCCAAGCCCACTGATCCGTGATAAACAAACTGGTGCAGCTCATAGTACAAATGTGCCAGGACACATGGCCCCCAGGCATATCTGGTGTGCTCAGTCACCAGTGTCTCTAGTGCTCCTCCCCAGCCCACTACCAATCCCCGCGTAGCCCTGTCAGGACATAAGAAACCACTGATGGCTCCTCCAATAACAGCTGGCAGCGCTAACCCTGTCGCGGTCATGGTATCCCATGCCACGTGACCTGCTCTCATCTCCAACCCGGGATCCTGGAATACTCATCTCAGCACCTCCCTGTCTCCATCTCGATCATATGGAATCAGCTCTCCATCGATCGGTATATGCAGTATCCTGTACACATCCTCGAGGGTCACTGTCATCTCCCCCATAGGCAAGTGAAACGTGCAAGTCTCGGAGTGCCATCTCTCCGCCAGTGCAGTCAGCAAACCCATGTTTGCCCGAAACTTGGGCACATATAGCACATGTCTGAGGCCCATCTCCTCAATCACAATCCTGTCCTGAATCGACAACTCTGGTCGCAATCTCTGTGTCGACGGGAATCTCTCCCGTGACTCCAGCATAGGCAGATACTCCTGCAGTCAACCAATCAATCATGTCATTTATCGTGGCATTCACTGTTCATCACAAAATGCTACTTGTTACCTAAATGCATACGCTTACCTATCCTAGTGACACTCACTGTTCATCACAAAGTGTTGCTGACTATCCTAGTGGTACTCCCTGTTCATCACAAAGTACTACGTGTGTGACATTCCCTGTTCATCACAAAGTGTTACTCAAATTCACACTCCCTGTTCATCACAAAGTGCTGCCTATCTTGGTGCTCCCTGTTCATCACAAAGTGCCTTGATCTATCCTAGTCTTCCTAGAGGACCTGCTTGAGTCTATCCTCTCAGCAGCTTATCCAATCGACAGCGTATGTTCATCACAGAACTGCCGATTTGACCTAGAAGACTTAAACTATGCATTTTAAACACACAAACGCGCTTTAAACTCATAAACGTGCTTATAGACTGTACAAATGCGCTTCTGCAACACAGACGTGCTTTTTGAACACATACGTGCCTAAATCCTTCATAAACACGGCCAAGGAACATAGACATCCCTAAAGCGCACAAACGCGTCTGGAATTCGCAAACGCGCTCGCATTACTCGCAAACACGGTCCCAGGCATAGACGCGCCTGGACCCGACACAGACGCGCCTGTTGGACACAAACGCGCCTGTTGGACACAGACGCAGTTGCGTGTTTTTGCATTTTTTTAACTACCCTATTCCTAGCGCATTTATTGCTACCTATTGAGCATTAATGACAAAACTTGAAATGCGTGAAAGTACGAGGAGGTTTTCTGGTACTTACCAGCTCTCCTGCATCTGCTGGTCTCTGGAATCGACGAACGCGGTCGAATCTATGAACGAAGGCCATCGCTGCTGACTGCTGCTACTCTTTTCTCGCTCTGCACTGTGATCTTGTAAGGGTGTAGATGACAATGAGGATGTCTTTTGCCCGTGGTCTATCTTATAGCCTACCCTAGCCTTTGCCCTCATTTCCCGAGTCAGTATTCTTTATCCCGTGACTCTGTCACTTTATTCGGTCAACCCATTCTAGCCTTTCTTTCTTATCGAGAGATTGTCTGCAATCTTTGCAGACATTTTCATCCAATCTCTCGAGGGGGCATATCATTCCCATTCTGGGGCAACTCTGTATCAGTTCATCTTATCTTCTTTGAAACAATGCGACAAGCCGCATTGTCTCAAAGAGGGGCAAAATGTAGACACCTAAAATTGTCATGTCTAATTAAATAAATATTTTATTTATTTAATTATCTAAGCCTAATTCTTCTATTAATTAAATAATTTTTTATTTATTTAATTAATTCATTTATCCTCTTCTAGCCTTATTTCTCATTTAAATAAATACATTTATTTATTTAAATTATCCCTTTCCTAAATTAAATAAATATTTTATTTATTTAATTGTCCTACTTCTTCTATTAATTAAATAAATCTTTATTTATTTAATTAATTCATTATCTTTTTCTACACATGACACATGTCATTCATCTCTTAATTCATACACTACCTACCTCTTTCATTATTTTGGTATTTCTTTTACCTACCCTCTAATCCTAGCCGACCTCTCTTTTTACACCTCTCAATCTTAACCCTCCATTTCTTATTGTGTCTTCTATTTAAGGAGATGCTTTCTTCATTGTCAAACCCTAATGACACATGCTAATGACTTATTTTGGAGTACTTGACTACACTACGATCCTACTTGCAACCACATTCCGTTCTTTGTTGAGCTCTTGTGCATACAAAAATCTGAGAGCAAATATATCAAGCAAGATTAATAGAGATAGGAAGAATGGAGATCAAAAACCCTATTGGACATGTGATGGTATAATCTTTGTGATTTTGAGTTATTTGCATTGTCTTAGGTAATCTTCATATGTTATGGTGGATCTTTGTTGATTGTTAGGCTAGGGTTTGGTGGTTGAATTCATTTAGCCTTTCAATTTTGTTATTATTGTTATCCATTTTCACCATACACATTTTGGCACGCCCGGTGGGACTCTTGTCCCTTTGCATTTAACATTTTTATTGCAGATTTGGCATTTTTGAAGTTGCAGATCGGACTATTTTCGATGACATTTTAGGTTTTTTCTGCGTCTACGAGCGTTCGGATCGCGTTTTTGTGTTTCAAAAGCGTCTGTATACTCTGGAATCGCGTCTGTGTCTTTTGCCAATTTTTGTTTTGCAGGTTTCTGAAAGCTGCGTCTGTGATTCCAAACCGCGTCTGCACTGAATCAGATCGTGTCTACGTCACTTAATAGCGTCTATGACCTCTGATCGCATCTGTGAATCACAGAACAGCGTCTGTGTAATACAGACGCGTCTGCATCTGGTATAGAAGCGTCTGTGCTTTCTGTTTTGCAATTTTTAATTTTTCTTTGATTCGGGTTTTCGGATTTCATACTTAGGGTTTCGGATCTGGTTTATTTTTGGCTAACCCTTGCAGATCTAGCTAACCTGGTTTGTGCAGCTTGCTTTGGAGGCAAAAACGTTTTTGTTGAAGGCCCCTTTTCACAAAGTCTTTTGGGTTTTCTAAAATTTACCTAACTTGTGTGCTTGCAGGAAGGGGTTATCATTTGAAACAACCCAAACTACTAACAATTTTGTTGCAGGGCCTTGGCTAGGGTTTTGTAATTTTGTTGTGTGCCTTGTTTTCATAGCTTAGCAAACACTTCCATTGGTGCACTAAAATTGAATCATTGTCTTTTGTGTCTTGAGCAATAGGCTCTTTTTGTTCAATCTTTAGAGGGCCTGTCTTCCCGTGTGGTCATTAGGACTACTAGTGAGAAGAGAATGACCCAAGTGGTAGCGAGGAAAACCCACCTCTTCCGAACCACTATAATCAAATGTATTCATGGTGAAAACTATGGATAACGTGTGCTGATTAGTTCATACCGACACTATGTCTCCCCATAAACCCGTTTGATCAAATTTATTTGATCATTTGTAGGGCGTAACCCCTACCGGCTGGGAGCCTTCTGTATTTACAGAGCTGAAAGTGCCGCATGTATGGCCACACGAGCGGATGCCCTTACTAGCACCTTTTTGTTTTAGAAGCCCAAATCCTTCTAGTTGTTGAGGCAGGAGGTCGGACCTCTGGTAGCGGCCCACACACATACGGTTCTTAGTAGAGATACAAAGTTCGCCATGGGGAGTTTTCATGGGGACTGATGCTTGGCTGACCCGAGAAGTGAGTGCCGAGGGTGGAGCCAGTGAGGTCAAGCATCTAAGTATCTGCTCTAAATAGCGTAGCCTCGGGGGTAAAACCCTATGTGGGATCAACAACTATTGTCTTGGCCAGCCCTAAGATTTGTGCTTGTCTTATGCTAAACACTCAAACATTCAAGACAAAACAACAAAACATTGTGTCTTTTGTGTCTTCAAGTGTATGCAAAACTTTTTACATCAAACAACACACTTTTGGAGTCTAAACAGTTTGCAAACATTGGGTCATCAAAATTGTGTCCTCTTGTCACGAAAAAACAGTCAAACAGTCGGATTTGGTCACAACAAATTGTGTCCTCTTGTCACGAAAAAACAGTCAAACAGTCGGATTTGGTCACAACAAAACAACTTCACACATTGGAAAAATTGCACTAAGGTTACAGAAACACGTCTGTATCTGTTTTAACTGCGTCTGCATCATATAAGCACGTCTGTGAAGGGCAGAATAGCGTCTGTGTTTTCAACAGCATCTGTGTCAAATAGAGAGGCGTCTGTGTCTGGGAATCGCGTCTGTGAAGTATACAGAGGTGTCTGTGTCAGGAATTGAAAACTTTAACAGTCCAGCAAACAAAAGAAAATCAGTTTTGGCATACTTGAGCTTCCTAGGTTGTCTCTTCAGGTTTCATCTAGCATTCAACCTGTCTTTGGGTCTCACACAGCCCATCATTGCTTCACATCTCATTTTACATTCACAATTGTCTAAACTTGAGTCAAAAAGGTCACTTGCTTGTCCTCATCATACTTTGTCAACACACTACATACAACAACACTTTGCTAAGTGGTCCCTCATCAAGGTTTCTTACCTTTGGGTCTCATTTGGTCTTACTTAGAGTCAAGGTCAGCTTACCTCATCAAGAGAAATGATCCTCTCTTTGGAAGTCACACCTACTCTACTACTTACATACTTGGTCTTACACTTTGGACACTGCAAGTACACCTCAAGATTCACTTACACTCCATACAACTCTTGGTCTTCCATACTCTTTTCACTTTTCATCTAGTCTTTCACATCTTGGTCTAACACCTAGTTCATGGTTGAAACCCACCTTCAAAAATCTAGGAGAATAGCTAAAGAAGCTCAAGAATCCGTAAACATGAGTTCTTATGAGTATGACAATGATCTATTCTACAATCCTGAGCACACTACATTACCAGACATGAATGTTTATAGACACAATCCAAATGTGGAAAGCGCAAACACTATAAACAACAATGCTACGCACAATGACAATGTTGACAATTCTTCAATACTATCAGCAGACATAGAAGAATCCATAATGAATCCTCAATTCAATAGATTGGTTGAAGAGATAATGAGGAGAGATCGATAGTACTTTTTAAACATGATGGCACATAGTGGAGCTAAAATACCGCATGATTTTGACTTATCTCAACTTATGGAAAGTCGACCCTCACAGCAAACTCAACTCAACATGGATCGAAGGAAACCAAATAGTGGAGGAAATAGAGGACCGAATATGATGCCTGTGTCACCATCAGTTTTGCTTCAAAAACCAGCAATCCCACATACACAAGCTCAAACATATGATACTTACACTCAAAGACCATCGTGGAGGCCTTATGCTCAAACACATGCTCAAGGTATGTATCAATCAAGACAAGTGGATACTCAAGGACATCCTCAAAATTTTGACACAAAGGGACCTCATGTCAAAATTGGGGGCAACACAATGGAAAATGAAAGGCCTATTGAATATGGTTTATACACACAAAACAGATATGGGGTCCCTCAACATGAAGTTATGCCAAGTGCTCCATACATGTCACAACAGAAGTATTATCTGACTATGGGTAGGCTTCCCACCATGGTTTTTCCCTTTACCAGATTTCCACGTACAAATATTGGTGTCATGTGGATGGTATTTATTCTCTAATTTTTGCTTGTGCTTAATTGGTATATCTGCTATTTTGGTAATTGGTTTATGCATTCCGGAATTGATTTTATGTGCTCCTGTATTAAAGTTTTAATTTCTTAAGGTTCTAGTAATCTGGTGACAACTAATTCACCCCCCCTCTCAGTTGTCTTCTAGTTATTTGAACTATCTAACAAAAACAACAACTATAACAGAATGGAAATTAACTAAAGAACACATAGGAACTACTCACCAAGTGGGCCCTCTTGAATGAGTATATCCAGAACTCAAATAACAACTGATAAACTCAGAATACCATTATTGTTATTTACTTCAAATTGATTGTACATACATAACTCTGAAAATTGGATATTACTAACTCTATGGTTGTTCTCCCTTCTTACTCCCGTGAGAAGATAGAGACCTTTTATTTATAGGAAACCTTATAACAAACTTCTAACTAATCAACCCACATCCCAGAGGAATAGGCGAACAGGATTAATTACACTAAAAGAAGAAGTCAGCACATAAATGCAGAACAACAACAATTGTTTTGCTGTTGAGAAAATATAGCGTAACCTCCTTCTTGTATTTATGTTCCATCAGGAACAATCATGAATGCTCCACAAATCGCTCTGCTGAGGAAGCAGTCAATTGATTATGATCTTCTTCAATGTTGCTCCACTTTGACTTGGTCTACATCCAATGGCATATTGACATGTCTTTAAACTGCGAGCTTAATCACCTTTTTATCTTATTTGACCCTGCATCGTGGTGTTAACGTGCATAAAAACATGTGTATCTATTGATGTTAACATAGCATAAATTAAACCATATAATTTATATAATTTGCATAGATTAACTGTATAAAGATTATTAGTCAACAACCTTGGGTATAGGATAAATCAGGTCTAGAAATATTATAAAAAGACATCAACAAGGAAAGTCCTATGACCCAAAAATATTATCAAAACAAGAGTTTCATGATAATATTTGACAAAATAGATCCATTATTTTGGCTCATCATCATCTGCAACTAAAATTGTCTAGGCCAAATATCCTCAATATCCCTTAAATGTCCTAGTTAGCCTATGGAACCATGGAGAAATAGGCTAACGACAACCTTATACAACATGTGCTAGAAAGGGGACATTACAAAAAGGAACTAGGATTGACCAATATTCTATTATGAAATATTTTAATTACCTAAGCAATCATGGGCTCATCAAACTTGCAACTCGAAGGGAGATATTCAAGTAATGTAGGTGGATAATACCTTATTTATTTAATTATCTTTTTGTGCATGACTAATAGAAATAAGGCCTGTGAGGGTGGGCCTTACTTTTACAACTAAGTGAGACTTTTCATCAAACCTCAACATTCAGGCTTTAACTTGATAGAGGATCTTTCTTCTAGGGTGCCTATTTGGGTTTTTCTCTAAGACTTTCACTAGATTTTTAGAAGAATGTCATTTTACACAAGATTGCTCTTTTGGTTGGGAAGCTAGTTGACCCATCGTAGTAGACACTGGATAAAAAGGCATTCTCTTTTGTTCAATTTTTTGTTACAATTGATTTGAATAATCCTATACCAATTTCAATACAAAACATTTTTGGATCCTCCTCTTGGACCCAATAGCTTCAATACGAAGCTCTCTCTTTTTGGTGTCAGATATGCCATGAGTATAGACATCTACAAAGGAGGTAACCTAGAATCAATGATGTATCTAATTCAACAATTGTCCCTTCTCAAATTGCACCCAAGGTGGATAAAGAAAAATCTCATATGCCAATTGGGGTTGAAGATAAGGAGGGTTTCATTTATATAAATTCTCATAACAAGAGAAGAGGGAAAAAAATAACTCTCAAGGATAGATAGAGTGGTGGGATTTTTAATAGGTTTGATACCTTGCAGGTTTTTGCTCAAGAAGAGATTCCAATAGGATTACATGCAGGAATTGGTTACTTGGGAGACATTCACCCAAATGATAGAGAGGTTGGTAGTCATAATTTGTTACAATTTAGATAGACAAGATGCTCAAATGCAAATAGATCAACCACATTTGGTTCTTAGTGAGTTGAATCCAAGTGGGATTAAAGAATTAAAAGATGGTTCAACCATGGCTAGTCCTACTCCTCTTTCGGAGAAGGAAGTTTTGGATACTATAAAAGACAATGGAGCTTTGCTTTCTCTAGGGTTGCAACAAATATCCGTTTAAAATGGTGCTTTAGAGAATCCCCTTAAGATGGTAGTAAGAAAGATCAAGAGAAAGTGAAATTGATTAGTGAGACATTGGTGGAATCAATGTCAATGAAACCCATTGAATCTCATTTCTCTCTACCAAAGATGATTATTTTTTAATGAAATGTTAGGGATATGAATAGAATCCCTAGACAAAAGGCTATTTAGGATTTGATCAGAATTTATTCTTCAAATATTGTTTTCATTTAGGACCCCAAGTTATAAATGGAAGGTGTTCTTAATATGGCTTCTGAAATTTGGGCAAGAGGTCAATGCCAATGTATTGGGGCTTGAGGAATTTTAGGTTGTGTTTCTTTCTTTTGGGACCCATGTAAATTTGTTAACTGGATCTCAAGTAGATCCTCTATTTCTATGGTTGCTTCAAGTATGGAATCAAGCAAAAATATTCTTCTCACCAATGTCTATTCTTCGACTAATCTTCCAAGAAACTTATTTTTGTGGTCTCATGTTAGGGGTGTTTGGTTTCTTGCCCCTTATATTACTTGGATACTCTAGATATTATAATTTTATTACAATTTTTAAGGAGAAACAAGGTGACACATGTAGGCTTGAGCCTTCTTCCAAGCTTTTGAGGAATAATATAGACTTTTTTAACCTCTTGGATATAAAGCCTAAAAATAGTTTATTTACTTAGAATAACGAGAGATGTGAAGATGATGCTATCTCTGAGAGGCTAGATAGGTTTATATTTTCTAGTTTTTATTTTGGTGATATTTGGGTTACTAGTTCAGAGTTTTCATTAGTTGATCAAACTTTCTATTAATTTTTTAGAGCCTTACAGAGTCTTTCTTTTAAATTTTAGTTGATGTGGCTTTAGGATCTTATGTCTAAGTGGTGGTGGAAAAGGAAGCCTTCTTATGGTAAGAAAATGTAATATTTTATTAAGAGACAATAGTTTGTTAAATGTAAGATAAAAAGGTGGAATACATAGTGTTTTGGCAATTCTTTTATGGGTAAATATTTTCCCAATCTTTGTTTATTGATATTACTCGCCAAATTTGAGATGATGAACTCATAAATAAAAATTATAAAGAAGAGTATAGAACTATGAAGGATATGGAGGAATGGTAGTTATGAGAAGATATTTACTATAATCAAAAGTCACGTTGATTAGCTTCATGAAGGTAATAAAAATACTTCTTTTTTCAAACTCTATTAAAGACAAAATGTATGCAAATTTGATCATTTCTCTTTTGTCCTCTAGGGGTAATCACCTTTCTTAATTTTGTGATATTTTAATGGATGCTACTTAATTCTATTCCACCTCATTTATAGATGACTCTCTAATTGCAAGGGAAGAATAAAATAATATTCTAGATTGTAGTCCTTCTCTAGTTTCTAATGAGATGAAAGAGTCACTTAGTAGACCTATCTCTTTGGCTGAATTGGAGGATATTGTGTTTAAGATGAAGAAGGGGAAATCCCCTAGTACTAATGGATTTCCAATTTAATTTTATCAAGAGCTATTGGAGATTATCAATTCTGATCTATTGGAGGTTGTGTATGTTGATAACTTGAGTTGTTTGTGTTGTGTTGTCATTGATGTCAACTTGTCCTATATTGTCATTGGTATCACTCTGTGTTGTAAATGGTCTGAAAAATGCATGTTTTGATGTTGTTGTGTAGTCTACTAGTGATATTGAGGTGTTTTTGGAAGATTGATTTAGTGGAAGTTTCAATATGTAAGAAACAATATTTATGCATGAAACAGTATTTAATGTCCCAGTGGAAGAATGCTTTTCATTCCTCCACTATGTGAAGATTATGGAGTGTGGTTTTGGATATAACATTTATGATCTATTTTTGTTGTACTATCAATTTTACAGGTCCTTTATCACTCAAATGGTTTAGTTCGTTGTTACTATTTTTTTACAGTGGGGTGTCTATCAAAACTGGTCCAGATAATTCTTAGTGGTTCTTTGGTATGTAGTTTTCAGTGATTTGGCTTGCAGGATATGTTTATTTATTTTGTGTATTGTTATAATTTATATTTCTACCGATGGTTTGATTGGCAAGTGAAGCTATGGTGTTCTAAGTTCAGTGTTGTCAGTTGGGTTGGTTTCCAATTGACTAAGGTGGTGTATCCTATCTAGATAATGCCTTTTTGGTTTGAATATACTTTGGTGGTTGAGTTTTGATGTTGATATGGGTCTCACCATTGCATGTGTAGATCCGCATTAAGTGTTGTTCTGTGGAGAATGGTTTTGGGCCAAATGGTTGGTGTGCTATATTTTTCATCTACACATTCCATATCAAGTTGAACTTGGAGGATGTGTTAGCATGTGCGATTAGTTGGAATTATTTGGGAAGGATGTGTTGTGATGTGTTTGGGTCCTCTCTATCTCTTAGAGTGGACCGTATTTGATATTTTTGGTCAGGGTAGCCTAATTTATGTAATTTCATATATTTTGTCCATGGCCAACCTAGTTGAGAGTTTTGATGAATTATCTTGTATATATAGGAGTGTGGATATATGATTTTTGTATGGAATGTATGTGAATTGATGTACAATGGATATGAGTGATGCACAAGAAGATTTGTTATAGCTAAAGTGTGAAAGACAGTTGTGAGGAGCTTTGAGACAATATTTGAGATAAGATGTGTTTTCCATGATATTAGTCACTTGAAACAGTGGTTCAAGGATAATTTCATGATCAAGAGATCTTGTTCATTTTAGTTCATTAATTTTCTATACTTGTTAAAAGAAGGTGTGTTCCTTTTAGCAATCTGTGCATTCATGTGTATCTTTCCCTAAGACACTGAGTCCTAGTACTACAAGTCCTTTGTATCTTACTCTAAGGTTGTGTGCCTTAGTCTTGCAATTCTTATTAGGTGATGTGAGCTCCTTGGCCTTGAGCCTAAAAAAATGTAATTAGTTATTCATATTGTGAGTGAGATTCTCATCGTGGTTTTTTCCTATTTGGGTTTGTCCATGTAAATTTGGTGTTCATGTGCTTATTGTGCTTTGGTCTTTCATATTTTAAAATTACAATAATAATTTAATTGTGGTTTGAAGTTTAAAAGATTACAAGTGAAGTGTTTTGAGGTCCAGACTAATTCATGCCCCTCCCTCTTAGTCTTGTAATGTGTTCAACAATGCAAGAGTCACAAGAGAATAAATGAATGTTAAGATCCATGAATTATTTTCCCCTCACTTTATTCCTAAAAGAGAAGGGGGAAATTAGCTAGATCTGTTTTGACCTATAGCATTTTGTAATGGGTTTATAAAATAATTGTAGGGTTTATTATGATATTTCTATCAGGATTCAATTGTTTAGTTTTTGAGTCAAACTCATTGACCCATGTTTCATGTGTATTTATTCACAATATGCCATCTCTCATGAGAATGAATGGTCCAATTATCACTCATTACATCTAGGTGATTCTCATTGAGGTGAAGCATTGGGCCTTCCCAGGAGGTCACCCATCCCAATACTACTCGAAATCAAGCATGCTTAACCATGAGGTTTCCTCCAAGGTTAAACTCACTTAGCTTCACCTCCATGAGCATAATCTAGATGCAATGATTCATAAGTGGACCATTCATTCTTATGATAAATGGGTTCTTGTGAACAACTACTCATGAAACATGGGTCACTGAGTTTGACTCAAAAACTACACAGTTGAATCTTGATAGCAATATCATAATTTGACTTGTTGTGGAAAATATCTCCTACTTATAAATTGATGAGCTAAAGGGGATATATAATGAATGGTTCATAAGGAACAACACTTACTTAAGGTTTTGCAAATTAGGTTGCAAGCTAATTGGGTTTAACCTTGGAGGAAACTTTTTGGTTAAGTGTGCTTGAGCTGGAGTAGTATTGGGATGGGTGACCTCTCGAGAAGGCCCAATACTTCACCTTTGGGAGCATCACCTAGATCCAATGAGTGCTAAGTGGGCCATTAATTCTCATGAGAGATGTGCTCTTGTTAATAAATACTCATGAAACATGGGTCAATGAGTTTGACTCAAAAATTACATAGTTGAATCATGATAGCAATATCATAATTTGGCATGTTGTGGAAAAACATCTCCTACTTATCTATTAAGTTTATTGTAGAGAGGATTAATCCATGGCTCAATAGATTAATTTATGAGGAGAAAGGTGGCTTTATTGTTGGTAGAAAATTTTTAGATGGGATAGTCATTGCAATGGATACTATTCATTCTATGGAAATTTCTAAGGAGAAGGTAATGTTTATTAAGTTGGATATGGCCAAATGTTATGACTATGTCAAATGAGCATACATGTATAAAGTTATTTTAGCTTGTGGGTTTCATATTTATTGGGCTAATTGGGTTATGAGTTGTGTCACCTCAACTTCTTTCTCAATTCTTATCAATGGTGAGCCCTTTGAGCTATTTGGTACCTCTAGAGGTCTTTGGAAATGTGATCCCCTCTCACTTTATTTATTTATTTTAATGGATGAAGGACTAAGGAGATTTATTAAGTCTCATGTAAGGAAAGGTTTAATCTAAGGTTGGAGTTGGGTAATAGTCTGCCTCCTCACTCTCATTTACAATTTTTGGATGGCACATCTTTGATGGATTTATCTAGATTCAATGACGTGGTTAACTTAGGCACTTTAGACATTTACTTAGCTACCTTGAGTTAAAAGATTAATGAAGAAAAACTCCTCCATTTTCTTCTTTAATAATCCTAATCTTATTCTAATAAAGATTGTTTAGATTCTTATATTCCAAACTAGTTTCCTTCCTTTTCTTTACCTTGGTATTCCCCTTGCTACATGGGTCCTCTACTTAGGGGGGCTTGATAGGATTTGTTGGATAATTTTGGAAGAGGGCTAGCCATTGGACTTGGAGGTGGCTCCCAATTGTTGGGAGAGTGGTTCTTTTGAATTTGATTGTCAAGGATCTCTCCATATCCTTATTAAGGAATTTGATACACCCTCCCAACAATTCTTATGGGCTAGTAATTTTCTTTTGACAAAGTGGAGTTTTGTTAAGTGGGACTCTGTTTGCAAACTAAAGCATGAGGATAGTTTGGGTTTTTGACAAGATAGTCTACATGTACAATTTTTGGCTACCAAGCTATTTTGAAGGTGGTGCATTAACCAAGATCAAGATTGGGCTAGACTCCTTATTATTAAGTATCTGAGGGGGTGGATAGTAGGATGTTCCTTGATTAAATCACGTGTGTAAGGGTTCTATGATCTAGGACACTCTTAAAAATGGTGCTAATTTAATTAAGTAGGGATTAATCTAGATCTATATTAGTATTTGAGGCTCTTTTCTAGTATGATTCATGGGATGGTCACCCCCTATCATATCAAAGTATCCATATTTGTAATCTCTATAATAATTTTCTTGAAGTTAATTGTAGTAAAGTGGAGAAATTTAAAATATTCCAAGACTTGGGCTAGGTAGAGGTGTATAGATGCAAAGAATCTCATTATTGGCTGCCAAGGGGCTCAAAGTAGTCTTTTGAAGAGATTGCTAGGATTTGGGGAGGGATGAAGCCCTAATCCAAAAGGCAACTTCTTCATTGCCTTGGGATACTAGGAGTTTAGTAGACATATTTATGGGAGGATTGAGGTTTCTTGGTGGAAACAAGTGTGGAATAAGTTTGCTTGGCCCTAATGTATTTTTATTTATATGGTTGGTTGTAGAAAATAAATGATAGAAACTAGCTTTTGGAATAAGTTTACTTGGACCATACATCAATAAAAAATATCCAAAGGTGTTGTTGTTGGAAAGAGACACTGCATAGATGATCAGATGTTGTCATTGATGGCAACTGATGTTAGATATTACATTTGCAATTCTTAATTTGTTCATAGCGGAAGATAGATTGAGCTATGGTGAGGTTCGGTGAGTGTGAACAGGACATTCGAAAGAGTGTACAGTGTTTTGGTTAGTATTTCATTTTGGTTGAATGTTTTGTGTTGTGGATCTCAGAGAATAATTATGGATGTTTAATCTACCTTATTCCTGGTTTGTGGCCTCCGGTGATGATTCTTGAGTAAGTTGGAAAGTTCGATGTACAGGTTTTTGGTTACAATGGTGTTAATCAGCAACAAAATGTGGATATTCATTGTGCGGATCGTGTGGATTAATTTTGGTGATCATTTGTGTTTGAGGACAAGTAGTTGAAATGTGGGAAGTGTGTGGTCAATTCCTTTTGGTCCTCTTATGCATTTGAGTTCGGTTTGAGATGACTTAGTATACACATTTCATTTGCGTGTTATGCATTTTTGGGTTGACATGTAAAAATATTTAATTTGATGTTGTGGATATAATAGAGTGATTGATATGATCATTTTGTATATCAGTGCTTATGTGGAAAGCCTTTGTGTGTGATTGTGCACAATTTCATGTGCGCAAGTAAAGGATTTGTGCTCCAAAATTTAGCATAACAACATAACAGAGCAGTGTAGCAGAGCAGAGTACTTTGTGCTTAACTGGAACTGTAATTTGGAATTTGCAGATGTTGTTTATCAGTTCAGATATTCCAATTATCCTTTGTAATCATTTTGTAAGGAAGTGAGCCTTCTGAGGTTGTAGCCCTTATTATAATTTGAGCAGTGAGCTCTAGGAAGTGTACCTAAATGCATGTGCATTCCCCTTATGTAATATTTCTATACTTCTAACAAAGTATATTAATATTGGGGGTCTCAATCCCATCGTATTTTTTCCCTTAACCGGGTTTTGCACGTATAAATCTTGGTGTTATGGTCTTGTGGATATTTTCTTTATGTGTTTGCATTTTTCTTTTGTTCATATGCATTAAGTGTTTGAAGTATCAGAGTAATAATATTAAAAATTGCAGAACACTGATTCAGCCCCCCCCTCTCAATGTTCCTTGATTCTAACAATTGGTATCAGAGCCTAGTTCCTCAGAAGAAGCTTAACATCTTGAGGAGGATCTACAAAAGTGAATCAATGGATTCCAGTAGTCTTAGACAACAGATTCTTGTTGTACTTGAAGATCTTGATCAATCACAAGCTAAGGTTCAACAAGTGAAAGTAAACCTTAGGGATGTTGAGAACTTCATTGAATAATTGAAAGATTAGCTGAACAATTCAAGAGAAAAGAGAAAGGAACTTTTTGATAAGTTGAAGGAGAAAGAAAGCCAGATCATTAATGGAAAAGCCTTGAAGGAAAAGATAGAGGAATATGAGAAGCTTGTTGGAGCCAATGTTGTCTGGAAGAATGAGATGGAAGCCATTGTGATGAGATTGACAAAAGAGATTGAAGAAAGAAAGAAGAATGAAGAAAATCTTGCTTAGTTACTAAAAGACAAATATGATGAATGTTGCAGAATTGAGAATGAGAATGGACAATTGAGCTTGACCTACAAGACTCCAGACAACATGAGTAAGATCTTGAAAGGCACATCATTCTTCTTAGATATGATCTTGATGTTTCAAATGAGTACAAGGAGAATTTCTAGATCATCTCAGCCAAGCTTGATGAGATGCTTGAAAGCTAGAAGAATGCTAATGACACAAGAGGTCTTGGATTTGAGAAAGGTGAAAGCTCCAAATTGGCAAATCAGAAGAACAATTCAAGAAGGCCTTCAGTAAGGCAACCTAATGCTCATAAGTTCAATGTTAACTATTTTGTATGCAATAAATTTGGTCATATGGCTAGTCAATGCAGAAATAGGATGAATAATAATGGTCCATCTTTCTTCGATCAATGTTTAAATGCAACAGGTATGGTCATAAGTCAAATGAATGTAGAAGTGTGATGAACAACTTTCAAAATAGAAGAAATGTTAGATGTTATGCATGTGGTAGGTTTGGACATGATGCTAATCAATGTTGAACAAGAGGAAATCAAATGAATTTTAGGCCTAGACAAGGAAATGTTGTTCACTATGCTTGCAACAAATCTGGTCACATTGCTAAGTACTGCAAAAGCATAAATAGGAGAGCTCCGGAAGATATCAACAAGAATGTAAAGGTAGATGAGAAGGGAAAAGCAAAATTTGAAGAGATCGGAGATCAAGTGAAGAAGATATAAGTTAAAAAGAGTGATTCAGAAGCAATGAGTGGATCCACACTTGATTCTGGTGCAGGAACTACATCCAGTAACTAAGCTAAGGCATGCAACCTTGGGGAAGTTTTCATAGAAATCTTATAAACCCCATGTTTGAGATTTGTGCCTAATTCTGGCAGGTTGCAAAATCTGAATTTGATGATGACTAACCTTTCTGAAGGATTTCTAGAAGTGTTTGAACATATTTGAAGATTTGGAAAGGAATTCTTGAAGATGCAGAGTATCTGAAAGTATTAGGGTAAAGTGCATTTATTACAATGAAAAGTTAGGTATGCAGAGGATAAAAAGTGACTTAATCACTTCATTAGTCACTTTTCACTTGAGGTAGTAGTGTTTGAAGAGATCTAAGAGAAGATTGTCAAGCAAGATCAAGCATCAAACCAATTTTTGAAGTGAAGACCAAATCTGGTGATAAAGTTATTTATCGGTGAAACTCTTTAGTTTTAAATTTGAAATTGCTAAAATGGTTGCATCTAGTACTGCTACCCCATTGGTTGTTGATATAATAGAGAGAGACCATCCTGATTTCAAAAGCCATCCATTTATCTCCATCGAGAATGATCCAAAGAGTGTGTTTTCATCGGTCCCCTACAATGTGTTGCATATTGAAGATGTTAGGATTTACACACATTGAAATATTGAGGAACTTGGAAGTGTGCAGATGCTGAATTTATACACCAAGCAGATGGCAGATGGGGTCAAAAAATTGAAACCAGAATTTCAAGTATTGGAGAACAAGGGTTTTGCATAGTTTGCCAGATTTTTTATATTTGATGAATCCAAATGGGTTTGGTATTTGTTGAACTAAATGCATGACAAATTCATGTGGTTGGATAAGCCCTATAAGATCACGAAGAATGATATTAGGGTTGTGATAGGATTATCTTCATCTTAAGTGCTACCCTCATTGAAGGTGGTAAATAATGAAATTGTCACAAACACAACCAGATCTAAGTTTGTTCGCAGTGCAATGACAATTAATGATATTCTAGAATATGATATTAATGTTGCCTCAATGTTTTGATTAAGTAAAAGGAGGTATTTGAAAGGTACCTGAACCTTGTACAAGCCGGGAGAACTATTCTAGTAGGGAAAACTCTATTTCCAAAGCTTGCCTCAATGTCAATTGGGTATAAGGTCTACTATTCTAGTAGGGAAAACTCTATTTCCAAAATAGAAATTTATGTTGCATATGAAATGATGAGAGAACATAAGAATTATGACCTTTATGAACTACTCTGGAGTGAGCTATTGAAAAAATTGAAGAAGATAAAGGAGAACAAGAAACACCCATTCAAGTATGGTACTCTAATCCTATGCTTGTTTTTCTACTTTAAGAATGAAGTACCGAGAGTTGGTTTGATATAGTGGGCCTTTGACACACTTGTAGGTGTTCAAATCAAAGAATATTTATATAGCTCTGGTGACTCTAAACCCCAGAATTCTAGCCTATGGGGATACTTTAAGAATTTTCAAAAAGAGATGCATGAGAAGGAAAGAATCCCTAAGTAATTGTGGAGAAATATAAAGACATAATATGTTTCATGGTAGACACTGACTAGTGCTTGATGGAGGCAGTTGAACCAAGAACTTCATGGATTATATCTATGGGATATGAAGTTGATGAACATATTTTGGAACTTTATGCACAAAATTTATCAAGCAAATCGATGGATGCAACAGAAGAGAGGTTTGGAACCTATGTAGAGAAAAGCCTAAAACTACACTAGTTGTTCAAAAGGCTAGAAATCCAAAAGAAGGTGAGGAAGGATGTTGAAGCCTATGTAGAGAGTATAAGGATTTCTAGGGAAGCAGTATGAGAGGCAAGAAAAAGAAATATCTTATCAAAAGAGAAAATTGTTAAGCAAACCAAATCGGAAGTTACTACTCCTAAGCCAAGGCAATAAAGAAGTACTGCTCCCTCCTCCAGTCCTACTAAACCAACGAAATCTTTAGTCAATCCATCTGGTGGTGAAGAGAAAGAAGACAGTAAGATTTGTCACTATATATGATGAAGAAACTGAGTCAGATGAAGCGGTGAAGGAGGTAAAGGCCAAAGCTGCTAAGGCCACCAAAGTCACAAAGGAGAGACCATCTGGTGGAACTAAATCTGGTAAGAGACTAAAACCATCCAGAATTCATGAGGTAATAAAGAAAGGAAAATTTGAAGTTAAACGTCATATGTCCTTGAATGAAATTGTTAATGAGGTAATCTAAAGCCTCTAACTGAGTGGTATGACAATTTTAATGAAAATGGTAAGAGAACTTTACAAGAATCTATTGTAGAATATCTGAATGTATAGAAAATCTTTAATAGAATTAATGTCTAAAATACCCAAGAGCCTATTTGATGTTTTGGATATGAGGAGAGTGACTGCAAAAGTGGAAGAAGAGATATTAAGAGAATATGTATTAGTTAGCTTATGCTTTGTAATTTCTAATGAGGAAATAGCTAGAATTCTTAAGTTAGCTAAAAATGAGTTCTGGAGTAAAATTCTGGAGTAAAACCAGAGTGAATAAGATAATGATTGGGAAAACTGATGAGGTCATTAAGGATACTGAGAAAATTTTGAGAAATTTTTTTCTTCAAAAGCAATATGAAGTTAATCCAAAAAAGGTCAAGATGATGATCCGACAGCAGAGCAGACAAAGGATGGTACTTTTTTTCTAGATGTGTAGATAGATAATCAGGGTGAATTAAATGTTGTGAAAGGTACCAAAAATGAGGATGCAGTGAACAAGGAAGGAGAAGAAGATACTTAGAATCCTCCTGTAGTCATTGTTGAGAAGGATGATGAACTGTCTAAGGTCGATGATGAGAAGGAAGTTGAGAAGGAGAAAGTTGAGGTAAAGGTTGAAACTATTTTGGTGGCAAGAGACATTGAAGAGTTAGTGAAGGAAAATTCAATTGTGGATGATCTAGAATTCACCCAAGGACCTATCAACCTAGCCTCTCTATCCCCCATCCAAAAGCCTCAATTAGCTACATTTGCTCAGGCCAAGGCCAGTGAGGACTTGATGAAATCTCACACAAAGGACAGTGACCTACTCATTCAGGAATTTGATATCCTTGCAAAGATAATGCCATCATTTTAGAAGGATGCATCAGACAGTCCCTTCAATCAGCTAAGGAGTTTGATCAAATCAGTGGATACTCATTTTGAGTCTCTTGAGAAGTCTACAAAGGAGAAGGTCCATAGTGAGTTCAATGTTAAGGGGATGAGAATATTTAAAAGGAATATTGCTGGTGATAGAGCCATATTGGACACCTGCATTAAGAGCATTCAAGATGCACTGACTGAAGGAGGCAACATTTAAAAGTCATTCCTATCTTTATCCAAGTTCATTGATGAAATTGAGAAGAAGTATAAGGAGCATGAAGAGCAGTTGGCAAGTATATCTCAATCCCTTGATCCTCTGTCAATCTTTGTAAGCAACAAGGAAGACCAAGTAATATCTCTAATTGATAAGATGAGAAGCTTGAGCCATGAAAAGGAGAGGGTCATTGGCAGGGTTGGGGAACTTCAGAGTCTGATCACTCCTATGTTAGATACATTGCTAAGTGGACTGCAAGATGCTCAGAATACCGTGACTTTCAAAGAGCCTTCAAATCTTAGGTTAGCAGAGATGAAAGCCTATCTATTCAGTAGCCTTATATCAATCTTAGAGAGTCTAAAGAAGGGTTAGGACAGCCATTTGGAGTCATTGAAAAATATTTTTCAGATTTTTTCAAGCTTTTGTAAGGACTGTATATATGTATATTCTCTGTATATAGATATGCAGAGTTTTGATTTTTGGATCCCTATCTTTGCCATTGATGTCAAAGGGGGAGTATAGGCGAGTGAAAAATGTTGTAATAAGCTTAGGGGGAGTCTCTTGAGTTTTGCAATTTTGGGTTTTTGGTTGCAATGTATAGTATTTTGGTTTTGGTCTGACACAGTCACTTTTCACTAAGTGTTGCCATCAATGCCAAAGGGGGAGATTGTTAGAAAGATACATTACATAGATGATCAAATGTTGTCATTTATGGAAATTGATGTTAAATATTCCATCTGTGGTTCTTAATTTGTTCATATCGGAAGACAGATTGAGCTATGGTGAGGTTCGGTGAGTGTGAACAAGACATCCGACATAGTGTACAATGTATTGGTTAGTTTTTCATTTTAGTTGAATGTTTTATGTCGCGGATCTTGGAGAAGCATTATGGATGTATAATCTACCTTATTCCTAGTTTCTAACCTCTAGTGATGATTCTTGAGTAAGTTGGAAGGTCCAGTGACAGGTTTTTGGTTAGAACAGTGTTCATCAGTAGCAACATGTGGATATTCGTTGTGCGGATCATGCCAAGTAATTTTGGTGATTATTTGTGTTTGAGGAAAATTAGTCGACATGTGGGAAGTTTGTGTTCAATTCCTTTTGGTCTGCTTATGCATTTGAGTTTGGTTTGAGCCGACTTGGTATACATGTTTCATTTGCATGTTATGCATTTTTGGGTCGACATGTAAAAAGATCTAATTTGATGTTGTATATATAAGAGAGAAATTGATATGATCATTTTTTGTATTAGTGGTTGTGTGGAAATCATTTGTGTGCAATTGTGCACAGTTTCACATGCACAAGTAAAGGATTTGTTCTCCATAATTTAGCAAAACAAATCAAAGTACTTTGGGCTTAACCATAACTATAATTTGACATTTGCAGATGTTGTTTATCAGTTCAGACATTCCATTTATCCTTTGTAATCATTTTGTAAGGCATTGAGCCTTCCAGGGTTGTAGCCCTTATTGTAATTTGAGCAATGAGCTATAGGCAATGTGCCTGAATGCATATTAAGAATGTTCAAAATTGATCATTTACTTCTAACAGAGTATACTTCTAACAGAGTATATTAATATTGTTCATTTACATTAAGTGGTTGAAGTATCGAATTTAGATTGTTAAAAATTTTAGAACACTAATTCACCCCCCCCCCCTCTCAGTGTTCCTTGATTCCAATAGTTGTAATATAAGTAGTTCTTTGGAAGAGAGAATCTTAGGGACCTTCTATTCATGTTCTTTACAATAATAGTGAGGAATGCTCTTTGCTTTTAGTATTTCTATGTTCTTTCTCTAGGGAGACTTGATTCTTTTTGTGGGGGGATTTAAATCATGCTTATATCCATGCCACTTCTCTATTTGAGTTTTGGGGTCATCTAGAGAAATCCCTAAGTAGGGCTTCCTTTCTTCATGTTGCTTTGTATATTGGTCCCACTTTCATTATTTGGAAACTTTGGTTGGAAATAAATTATAGGATTTTTTAGGATAGGAAAATTGCGGTTCAACCATTATGGTGTAGGATTAGTAGTTTGCTTCTAGAGACTCTATCTACAAAGTGTGATCTCTCTTCTACTATGGACCCTAGTGATTTGGTTGCTATTTAAAATTTGGGCTTAATTAGTAGTGGCATGGGTTTATCCTTGTCAAGGATGTGTCGAAATGCCAAAAGGAAGGTCTAGACAGAAATTTGTTGGTTTTCCTTGCTTCAGGCCAAAGTTTTGAAAAATAATATTGATGGTTTTTTCAAGGGGAATCCTGGGCATGCTGACATTAGAGGTATTGGTAGAGATATTTTAGGGGTTTTCCTATTTTTTATTTTCTCTATATAAAGGAAAGAAAACTAACTTCATGAGGTCCCTTGCTATTCTCTTAAATTTGAAAAGAGATAATGCCCTTGGCTAGTGAAAGATCATATGTGAATTATATTCTCGAGTGGTGATAAACATGTTGAATGAACAAAATCTGGATGGAGTTAACTAGCTTTTGGCCTTGTTTTCCAGGTAGATTTTTAACCAAAGTAGTTCTTTGGGTTCTCTCTTATTGTCGCATTCCTTAGGCATGGAATATGGTGTTTGATTGCTTGGATATATGGATTTCTAAGAAAATAGGGGGATGGAGTGTTATTGGTTGGGACTCTTATCTATACAGTGCTCACAAATTTTAGAGAAGTTAGTTATGGAAGATGTGATGAGTTAACTTTCTATTGGATCTTTGTTGGGCTTTTTGGTCTTGCTACTTTGTATTGATTCTTTATGATTAATAAAATTTTACTCTTTTTTCTAAAAAAGAAAACATTATAGAAAAAATGCATAAAACCTTGTACACCATTAATCCTTCACATGCAATGAGATACGAGCAATACACAAGTTCATGCAAGTATATGCAACAACACACAAGCAAGTACATGAAACTCATATACATGTATATGCAAGAACATACAAAATAATGGATCTTAGCTTTGATACTAGTTGAAAGGAAAAAAATGATCCTAAAAGGACTACAATGGGTTCTTTTGTGACAACCTTAATTTTTGCAAGTGTGGATTTTTTAGGGCTACAATTATGATACATATGGTTATAGAAAGGGGTGAAACTTTGAAATATCTTAAGGACAAAACTGTATTGCGATTTGTGTAGAGAATGTTTATAGAGTTATTTATATATCTTTAATAGAATTTTAACTTCATGTTAAGGATATCCCTTGTCATGATTGCTAACAAGAATGTATTAAAAATTTGATAATATGACACTTTTTAAAAATATTACAAACATTTTAATAATCGTTTACTCTTTTTTTGTGGATTTATGCAGTTTATTTGAATTATTAAGTATGCTTTGTTTATAACACATATAATATGATGGAATACATTCCTAAATCAATCCCTCTATATTTTGGTTCATTATTTTCCTTCCTAATGTCTATAATTATGTATCCCAATTGGATAGTTTTCAGTCTTGGATCCATTTGACCAACTTCACATCTTTAAAATAATTTAAAACAATTAATTAGTAGTTTAGGAATAGACTTAGTGTTGTTTGTTCATGATCTTATTATTTAATTCGTAAATAAATATTAAGAGAGCCTTACATGAACTTATTTCAAGTGGGTCATTCCTAAACAACCAAATCAACTATATAGGGGTTTCATACAAATAGTATTGCTTGACTTAAGGATAAATTATAGGGTCAAGTAAGAAATTTGGATTTAGTTATTATTTTTTTTAGTTATTCATTTGTTAATTTAAATAAATACTAATAAATACCCTTTGGAACACCCTCATGAGTCTAAGTTGAGCTTAAAGTGTAGGAGAGATAACCCATTCTTGTAGATTTGACCTTCAACCCTCCATAATATGTGGATGAGCGGGTCTTACTTTCATAATAATATTGGCTTTGAAATCAAAAATATGTTTTAAGAAGTTAAGCATTAGCACACTTTGTATCTTTAATTTTATTAAATGACTCCATCATAGTGTATTAAGAGAATGTGTGATATGCCAAAACACTATAAAATAGATATTCATCATTCATATCATGATAAGATAAATAATTATCATTATTTTCATTGCCAAGCATATCATTAATATGCCAAGAGCCACAAAAAAGGGAAAAATACTACTATGAGTCGCATTGTGGTGACAACCTCATATGAAGGTGAATATAAATAAAATGTACCATTTGTCCAAGCACATTAGTATTGATAGAAGTATAATAATCATAAAAAAACTTAGTAGGATAATCATCATTGATGTTGATAATCTCAAATCAACAAGTATACCACTAGGTATGGGAGGTGCATCAACATCATTTATAAGTGGACGTGAAACATGTGTGTTTACCATATTCACATCACTGGGCTTGTCAAGGAAGGAAAAACCAAGAGAAACATATGAAGGACAATTATCATGAGAGGTTAGGGCAAACATATCATTAACTTGAAGCAAAGCATAAGAAGGGAAGTTATACAAAGGTAAAATATCATCATGCTCATGCACTTCACTATCACTAGCCATGTAAAATGTATAAGTAACAAGAAGCTCATATAAAATTAAATAAATAACCAACTCTTTGAATGAGTAAAAATTACATACACAATGGAACAAAATCTCCATAAAAAAAGACATCCCCATCCATAAGATAAAAAGACTCACAAGAATCAAGGATGACATAATTGGATGCTAATAAGTGTAGAAAAATATCTAAATATATAATTATGCAAGGATAGAGACTAAATATAATAAATTATAAGAGGTCATGATGTAGCATGTATAAATTGAGCATAAAGAAGGGTGAGAAGGTGGTATTAAAGAAAAATCAATAAATGTGAACCTAAATCCTTAAAAAGATATGTCAATGATACATAAATAGGAGTGGATTGAACCCTAATGAAATATTATATAATATAAATATAGTAAAAAAATAAAATCTAACCCTAATATAAGAATGATGAACCCTAAGATTGAATCTATAAGTCATGTAAAATGTCAATTTCATCAAAAAGAAATTAAAAAATGAAGTATCTTTCACTACATTTTACCATGAAAATAAATTAGATAATAATAAAAGTCTAGGATTTAGAAGCTAAGATTGATAAAAAAAAATACACCAAATGCTCTAATGAATATGGAGATTGCATAAATTAATTGCATAAGCATTTCACTTTGGTTTTGATAGAGTTTATCCATACATCAATAATCAATAGACAAAGGTGTTGTGATTTCACTCTATTATTGTCCTATACTCCAACTATGCACCTTGCTTATTCACTTTCATGAGTGTAGAGGTGACTTGCATCAGTGTAAATTAACTTAAAATTTATATGTGACCATTCAACTCATGAAATTGATCTAGTATAGTTTAACAAAGAAAAATCTATTTACCCCAATTTTTTATAATGGAAAACACATAAGGACAAAGATGTTTACAAGCATCTTTGAAAAAAAATTCTATCAAGATAGGTGTTAACAAGTAAACATAAATAGATATAAGATGATATGTTGCTTTAATAATGCTACTAGAATATTATTATAAATACTCCACAAAAAATCATTTATTAGGAAATGTGTCTCAATATTACATCTTAGTCTTTAGAACAAAAGATGTGATATTTGAGCTAAAGAACACAAAAAAATAATTTTCAGCGCTCTAAAAATTGACATTACCCCCAAAATTATCAAAATGAGCCTTATAAGAGAAATATATCTATGGAAACACATCTCTCTTTGATATTTGATTTTTAAAAAAAAGGCTCAAGTGGCTTCTCGGATTGAAATTTATGGTCTACCATAGAAATGCTATATGATGCTTAAGAGACTTGTAAGTGATAATTACACTCGTTGACCAATTTATATGCATGTTACGGAACATAATAAGGTAGCTTTAAGTGGAGGTAGTTTAACCAAAATAGAGTTCTCATGTCAATGATTAAATAATGATGAGCTTATGATAAGTGTAAGGGATATATTATTTTTAGCTTGTCGACTCATCTTGGGATTTGGATATTGGATTTTGACTAGGGATATGGGATCCACACTAAGGGTGTTTTTAATCTCATGGTTTATTAAATAGAATTTGAAGGTTTTGTACAATGATTATCCTATTCATTGGGTGCTTAAAATGAGTATTTGATGCAAAAAAAATTATAGTATTATTATTCTATAATAATTTCTCTAAATCTTCTATTAATGATACTATATAATGGACTAGACTCTAGAAGTATATTATGATCATGATGACGAAATAATAAATTAAGTTGATTTGGAGTGGGATTTATCTCTCAAATGGGATTTTTGCATGTAAATCATTGTGTTATGGTATATTATTTTTATGTTTATTTCCTTCTTACTATACAATCAATTTAATCTTTCCATATAACTCCTCTTGTAGGATTAATGTAGAAAGTGTACCCCTTATTTTAGAGCTTAATTACCTTGAGTTTGAGGTGTCAAGGAGAATATTTTTCTTGCAATGTTAGTTTGAATAAAACCTAGTGCAAAAGGGGATCTCAATATAGGAAAATAGAAAACATGTGAAGGAGATTTATGAACTATCGAATCCATATCCAAACCCACCACAATGTCATAATTTAACTATTATATACAAGATATAAGGTAAAGGGCTTCATTAGGATTTACTTGGTGCATTAAATTTTATTTTATTTACATGAGAATCCATCACGTGGGCTCTAAAAAGTTGTAACACTTGTAGTGGGCTAAATCGTTGGTTGAGAAATTTATAATAATAATGAAGTTGTGCATCTTGAGAATGGATGGTGGTGGTTATATGACTAAATATTTGAATGCATTCAATGCGATTATGACCTATCCATAGTATATTAGAGTGAAAATATAGGAGGATTGGTGTATGACACTACTATGTTCTTTGATAAACTCATGGGATTACCCAGTGATGAAAATTGGAGCATTGAAAATGGATGAGGTAGTGTTTTCTTTACTCTTGGAGGATATGTAGTGAAAATATTTGAAATATAAAGAAGGTTTTTGTTGTTCATGGAAGATCAAAAGAGAAAGAAAATAAGAGAGACAAAAATAAATAAAAGTCTAGATCTAAATGTTGTGGGATATTTAAATCTCCTAGAAAGCTCCATTCTTGTTATTTTATACAATAAAAATATTTCTAAGGAATTATAACCAAATTAGTTTATAACCAAATTAGTTTAGATAAAGGGAGAAACCTATGCTCAAATTAAGAGTTATAAGAGGCTAAAAAATAAGAATTTGGTAAACCTGTTCTAAAATTCAAGCCCTACTAAGCTTGAGAGGATATTCCCAAAAATATTTGAAGGATAACATAAGATATTAGACTACACAAAAAAATTGAATCTATTAACATAGACATCATCGGAACTAGCCATGATAATATTTATTTATGTGGGTTTCTACCACTTGCAAGTCATAGATCTCTATTTGTGACAAATAGGTAATGTGATGCATCACAAGATGAAGAATTAGTTAATTATTATTATAGATACATTCATTTATGGTCACTTACAACATTATTAACCCAAGAAAAGATATTATACATTAATCCTCTAGTGGTTTTCATTAGTTGTAGGTTCACAAAGGGTTTCACAAATATTTTTGATACTAGATTATGCATAATGATAGGATATTAAATTATAAATAATTTATCAACATTAGAATATGTTTTTTTCATTTTAAAATATATAGACTCAACTTCAACTAGTCGACCAATATTGATATCTATACTAATAGAATCATATCTAAACAAAGAACATTAACAATAGAGTGAATCATAATATTTACCTAGCTAATGTAGTTAGCCCTATCTTGCAAAGCTTAGGCCCTCAACTTCCCTCATATACCCATAAACTTACACATTATTAACTTAATCCACAATCAATTTAAAGGCCACACATAGAAATCTTGAAAGAGTTTTTACATTGACATATAAATGCACAAATAAAATAATTTTATTGCATCCCTTCAATGCAAACCAACTAAGATCTAATATAAAGAATGGCATATGTGAACTTGGGAATTCCTTGAATCCTCTTAAATAAAAGTGGATACAACCCACAAAATGGAAATAAAATTAATATATTATATTTATTATAATTAATTACAAAACCCTCACAAAAACCTAGTACAAATAAGAGTATTCTACATTAATCAAATATAATGAAAATTTCTAGCCCAACCCAGATTATCCACAACAACTCAGATCTTGCCTATAGGAAAGGACTAAGACCAACCCTTTTGAATGTTGAAAGAACCTATATTTATAACACTTAGTTTTTTCACTTGAATCCACAAGATAAATCTAGTAAGGGGGTAAGTGCACAAAGATGGTGGTCAAAAAGGGGGGTATAAGTGGACACTTTTTTTCTGAAATCAGGTGAACCTGAACTTAGAGGCAAAATTTGAAAGTCATCCACTCAAGATATGAAGATAATCAAAGAACAAATATTGTAGTACTCTGAATCTAGTTTCGAGTACTAAACTTTTTCAAAATTGGATAAGATTAAGGGGTTCAAATCCTTCGCCCATGAAAAACTGGCCCTATTTTTTCTGAAAAACATAACATAGTGTTTGACGTGCACATCAAAAAAGTCATAGTTAGATTTAGTATTTTGACAAATCCTTTGGCAAAAAGATAGTTAAGAGTTATCACTAGAAAATGTGTATTTTTTTGTAATTTTTTGTTGAGTATTTTTTTTTATGATTTTTCCAATCGAGCACATCCTGAAAATTCAGTACTTGTTTATGTGCGAAGCATAAGCTGCACTAAAAAAATTGAAAATACAATCAAGTGCACTACAATAATATATAAAAAAAAAAAATTTGGATACCTATATCAAAAGTTATTCAAAAAATGGTGCACCTATGTTTGTGAGAACTATGGAGACACTAGTAAAAGAAATTCAATAATAATATGTTATTGTTGTTCAAATTGAAAAAAAATTATATGGTCAAAAAGCTTAGAAGATGGGTGAAAATATGGTGGCAATTTTAGAAATACCCACTTTATGAAGTGTAAACCTGATGATGACAAAGTTGATAAACCAAGTTGATAAAATAAAACACGTCAAAAATGAGAGAAATGGAGGGAAATCAAACTTCCAATCCATAGCTTTGTCATCCAGGCCTATTTCCAAGCCTAAAAAGTCAAAAGTGCGTACG